>NC_083771.1:8197225-8224725 GCF_963514075.1 Conger conger
AAGATGAAATCGGATTTTCTCGAAAGCCTCTCTGAAAACGTGCTGTACAAAAGCACAGGATGCAGCAGGTAAACAAGCGACTAACCGACGCACATTACAGTGGAAACACTTATCACATTAGCGCTCTCGTGTACACACACACAGCCAGCCAATTCAGCCAATTCAATTACGTGGGTAAGGAACACATCACACACATCTGCCTCACCAGGAGGGCAGCTGGCAGGAGCACACACTGCGTCTCCCAGCCAGTTTCCATGGCAGCCAGCGGTACGAAGAAACGCCAGATGTCTGAGGACCTGGCCTTCGACGAGCTCCATCCTCTTCCTCAGTATTTAGTTTTTAAGAGCTTAGGTGTCACATATTATAAAGCTGTAGACACACACCCACGCAAAGGGCACGCATATGGTCAGCAAAATTATTTGCGTCTCTTTCTCTCACCTGGGTTACAGTAGAAATGGCACCTGTGAGATAACTGGGATTGGATCTAGGCTTGAGATTTGGCAATGGGAAATTATTTGCAGATTCAATGAGAGCTAGGACAGTTAGAAGCTTAATAAGACTTCTTCATTTAATGAAAATATTACAGTAAATCAATTTAGTGATCTGTGTTTATTATTATTCTCATATAGTGTAGGGCGGGGATGATCAAGTCACTGTCCTCGAGGTCCGAGACCTGCCGGTTTTCCATCCTTCCTTTACCTGGGAGGGTAGATGGCCAGTTAGGAATTGTTCAGATAATTACCAGAAAGAAAAGAAACCCAGGTCCGGATTTGAATTGGAGGTGCAGATTTGATGATTGCTGGCGCAGGAGAAAGAGCAGGAAGATCAGCACTCTGTCATTTCTGTGCTGAAGCCCAAGCAGAGCAGGTGTGTGGAGTGGAGAAGAGCAGAGAAGAGCAGGTGTGTGGATCGGAGAAGAGCAGGTGTGTGGAGGGGAAAAGAGCAGGTGTGTGGAGCAGAGAAGAGCAGGTGTGTGGATCGGAGAAGAGCAGGTGTGTGGAGGGGAAAAGAGCAGGTGTGTGGAGGGGAAAAGAGCAGGTGTGTGGAGGGGAAAAGAGCAGGTGTGTGGAGCAGAGAAGAGCAGGTGTGTGGAGCAGAGAAGAGCAGGTGTGTGGAGGGGAGAAGCGCAGGTGTGTGGAGCAGAGAAGAGCAGGTGTGTGGAGGTGAGAACAGCAGGGAAGAGCAGGTGTGTGGAGGTGAGAACAGCAGGGAAGAGCAGGTGTTTGTAGGTTTCCTTCTTTTTATGCTCTTAACTCCACCTATCAGGGGAGGCAAGGAAAGCATGTGAAGATGGCTGCCACCAGTGAAGATTCAGCATTACATGTGGAATCTTTATGGAAAGTTTGACTAAATATAATTTATAGGCTCTTAGACCAAGGCTGAACCAACATCCCCTACTAAGGATGATAAATGTAGACTGAGATATCATTGTGCCATCATAAATAGGCAACAAAAGACGAACACAACAATGATAATAACCATTCCACACATTCTCCCCTTTTCACCTGGATAGATCTATATTACTGAGCATTATCGCCATATTATAAACTATAAATAACATCGGTCCTGATTTAATGTATATTCTGTGGAGAGTAGTGTTTAACCTACATGTGCTTTAGAGAAACTATATCATGAATATATTTATACAAAGGTAATTAGACTTATCGTTACCGAGAGCACCTGTAGCAGGAAGCGCACGTGTGGAGCTTTTGACCAGAGCTTTCTGCTGCTCCGGGATCGAGCACTCGATAGGGGGGTCCCATTCACAGCTCCCTCAGCCAGCCGAATTACACTGAATCCTGGAGTGACACCAGATGTCTAATTTAAATACCCCCCCCCTCCTTCCTTTCAATCCCCGTCTCCAAAGAGGAAGACATCCTCCCTTCTACAGTTTTCCTTTTTGTATTTCGCGCAAAGAGACGTATTATGACCTAAGGAGGTATCAATGCCAGCTCTACGCAAGACTGAAGCTGATCCCTTATATGAAGCGCTTATAACTCACTTCAACGCAGTCAGTCATTTCTTTATTCATGTCAAATATCAATTAAACTCTCGTTCCTGCGTTCTGACATACGCATCCTAAGAACTGGCGTGCTTTGTGGATGCATGAAGAGCTCCACATAGATTTTTTTTTTTATCAGATATTTAAAAGTGATTTCTGTCAGTGTATTTGGTGGGATTATATTGCATCTGAAAGTCAGAATGACAGCTTTTCAGGCTGGTTGACTGGAATATCTCAGGAAGGTGGGGAGAAAGCAGCGGCATCAATGGGAAAAAGGAACACCCACACCCTGTAGGACAGGGACCATTACATCTGGCCCTCGAATCCAAATCCAGCCCTGGTTTTCTTTTCTAATCACTGAACAATCAGTGCTATGGATTGGCCAGACTGTCTCTACACCTGACTCCCAGGTAAAGGGAGGGTGTAAAACCTGCAGATCCTGGCACTTGAGGACCGTGATTTCATGATCCCTGCGGTAGGTGACCTCAGATGAGACACAGGTGTGATATGGGGCTGGACTCTGAAACTGCCTGCTGACTACTGTGATCTCAAAATATGTCTACTAAACACACCGCCTACTTATTGTAGCATGCTATGTGCCCCTAAATACAGACCGTCATGCTAATGCTAACAATAATCCACATGCTAATGATGTGGTAATGCTAATGCTAACAATAATCCACATGTTAATGATGTGGTCATGATAATGCTAACAATAATCCACATGTTAATGTTGTGGAAATGCTAATGCTAACAGTAATCCATATGTTAATGATGTGATCACGCTGATGCTAACATTAATCCACATGTTAACGTTGTTGCAATGTTGATGCTAACATTAATCTACATGTTAATATTGTTGCAATGTGGATGATAACATTAATCTACATGTTAATATTGTTGCAATGTGGATGCTAACATTAATCCTCATGTTAATGTTGTGGTAATGCTGTAGCTAACATTAATCCACATGTTAATGTTGTTGTAATGTGGATAATAAGGTAAATCCATTCCGTTATGCATCCAGTAGTGTGTAAATCAGGGATGGGTGTCTGTAGAGAGCTACCCTGCGTTTTGGGATGGGAATCTTTCAGGATGGGAATCCGACTCTTCATGCATGACTTTAAGCCCTTGAACTGTAGCAGCAGCTAGGCTGACATTTCACAAGTGACTCTCTCGCTGGTTTCAGATTGATGAACCGGTGGCTTCTTGCGGGGGAAGAAACTGATTAAATTGTCACATTTACGAAAGCAATCTGCTTTTTATTCGGTCTCTTGGAGTAGGCCTACTCCAATGGGATTTCATTAATCAGAGTGGAAATGATGCTTGAAACATTTAGCCACTTCATGGCAGTTTTCATTAACATGCATTTTCGCACATTTCGTCTACAAGCAGGATCCTGGGAAGCCTAGAGCAGAGAAATACACTGCATGCTGGAATCATGAAGCAGCATAATTATGTATTCGCTCACCGTACGGAACGATCCAGGGTGATTGACAGTGGCAGGCAAAATAACTACATTCATTGCATTTATTTACTGTAGTCATTGATTCAAACCTGCTCTTGGTTAAAATTTAAATTCCCCCGAGCTCTCCGATATCTAAGGAAGATGTAATGAGGCAGGCTGGCAAACAGAGCTGAGGATTCCCAATGAAAACAAAAATGACCTACAGACATACAAACAAGTGTAGCCGCATCCAGCTAGCCTCATAGGGATAAGGAAAATTAGGTTTCCCGTTTGCCCAGCTGTCATAGGGCAAGCCTCAGAGTCTCTGTGCGGTAAATGAATGCGCAAATTTCAGCAATGCTAACTACAGGGCTCGCCGCGAGAGTTCTTTATACGCCGTAACGAATGGATGAAACCACTCTTGGACAGTGCCCACCATGCAAATGTCTCTCTTGTCCATCTTGTGGGAAAATGCGAACAGCATTGCGCCCTCTCCACTGAGTTCCTGCTCTCATACCCTAGCTCCTCTCTCATTGGCTGCTGCACAACCATCTCAGCAGGAAGTCAAAGGTCAGCCGAAGGTTGAACTGAGTGTTATTTTTATGTCCCGTACCACCACGCACTGGTCTGAATCGCCCACCAATATGCTGCTCTCTTGACATATCAAAACACTGGTGCGAAGACAGTTTAACTGCACACAATGAGGAACGTTTATGCTGTTGCTGGAGCTCCTTGGTGTGGTTTTAGTCATAATCTCATAATCTTTTGGACGAAAATAAAATATATCTGGCCTGAAGTGTAGCGAAATTCTGGGTTCTCTTCTGGAGGTCGAACCATCGGTAAGAAGAACCATCTGAAATAATTTATATTTTAAAGAAATTAGAGTTCAGTCAGACTTCAGTGAAGCCAGTTTTATGGAAATAGTAAAGGATCTACTAAGATCTATCTGTCTCCCTGTCTGTGTGTCTAACTGTCTACACAATTCTGGACTGGTCTGAGGTAGCAGGAACACGATGGTGTTGGGAATGTGGGAGGGAGAAGGTGGTGGGGAATTAACTGGATGGAAGGGGGTAGCAGCTGAATCACTGTAACATTTTCAAAACCTCAATCCAAGTAAAGGATGAATGCGTTGTACAAGTAGAGCCAGTGAAATGTGTGAGATTTAGCAACTATTGCAGGATGCTAGCTCACAGACCAAACCTCTGACTGTAGCCTGAACCTTCTGCATAGTTACCAGGAACACCAGGAACCACAGTCTCCCTTTGAAGAGTAGATCTTTCCGGATTTTTTTTTTTTTCTCAAAATTCTAAATCTAAAAAAAAGTGTTCTAGAACTTCCATGGCTTTGACATTACCACTAGTGACTGTGACGTCAGCATTAGAATGCTCAGCTAAGAGCATTCCAATCGCATATCTGTGATATTACACCTTAGAGCAGGGATCATCAAATCACGGTCCTCCAGGTCTGAGAACTGCTGGTTTTCCACCCTCCCTTTACCTGGGAGTCAGGTGTGAAGACAGTCTGACCAATCACTCCTGCTAATTACATGGCAGAAAAACAAACCAGGGCCAGATTTGGATTTGAGGTCCAGATTTGATGATGGCTGCCTTAAAGGGTTAACCAGTCTAACTCTCTGATGTTTACGGGGACAATATGGTGGCTCACACCTTCCGCTCTCCCTGCCCTCTGCTCAGCCCACGGGCTGCAGTGCTATGGCTGCAACATCATCCAGGAGAGGAGGTACGTGGACGTGGGGTGCTCCAACCCCGAGGTGATCACCTGTTCACACTCGCACAAGGGCTTCAAGCACCGCTTCTGCCTCAAGACCGAGAGCAGTGAGTATGGCCTCCTCCTCCCACACACTCCTGAGTAAAATGAGAAATAACTCCATCCTTACCTTCTCTCACACACTACTTTTGTTGCTTTGGCTCTGAACGTCAGCATATTGAAAAGCCTACAATGAAGACTAGAAGCAATTGAACACACCTGACTGATCAGAAACAGCTGTGAAGCCAATTGTCCCAAATATGTTGGCCCCCCCCTGAAATGGAGGGAATGTATGAAACAGGCTTTGATTCCTACACGGATCATCTGTATTAAGTATATGCTTAATCGAAATGTATGCACAGTAAATATATGCAAATATGCTCCGTGCAACATGCATCATGAATATTGTTAATATTTTAGACTTTCGGGCCTCAGCAATAAAGGGGTTTCAACAGTAAATTGAAACAAATACACATCAATTCCGGAATAAATAAATTTGCACTATTAACTATTCCACCGTCACCAAATATAGATTTTCAGGATTTTGTATTTTCAGTATTGTATTGTCCGCTGCAGAACCCAGCTGACACAAGGGCACAAGACAAGATGAGCTTACTTTATACTATACTGTGGTACATAAGTGAGCACCACAGTCCTGGACTGAATCCACCCTGTGTGCGCGCTGACAATCGGGCTCTTATTGCCCATGGGATGTATGGGAGATGTTCAGCTGATGGTGATAGCAGTGTTCATTGCTCTCGCTCGGTCTCTGCGCCCGTGTATGTCTGGTTCTCCTCCACCCCCGGTCTGTGTGCACGTGTATGTCTGTGTGCACGTGTATGCCTGGGTCTCCTCCACCCCAGGTCTGTGTGCACGTGTATGTCTGTGTGCACGTGTATGTCTGGTTCTCCTCCACCCCAGGTCTGTGTGCACGTGTATGTCTGGTTCTCCTCCACCCCAGGTCTGTGTGCACGTGTATGTCTGGTTCTCCTCCACCCCAGGTCTGTGTGCACGTGTATGTCTGGTTCTCCTCCACCCCAGGTCTGTGTGCACGTGTATGTCTGTGTGCACGTGTATGTCTGGTTCTCCTCCACCCCAGGTCTGTGTGCACGTGTATGTCTGTGTGCACGTGTATGTCTGGTTCTCCTCCACCCCAGGTCTGTGTGCACGTGTATGTCTGTGTGCACGTGTATGCCTGGTTCTCCTCCACCCCAGGTCTGCGTGCACGTGTATGTCTGTGTGCACGTGTATGTCTGGTTCTCCTCCACCCCAGGTCTGTGTGCACGTGTATGTCTGTGTGCACGTGTATGCCTGGGTCTCCTCCACCCCAGGTCTGTGGGCATGTGTATGTCTGTGTGCATGTGTATGCCTGGGTCTCCTCCACCCCAGGTCTGTGTGCACGTGTATGTCTGTGTGCACGTGTATGCACGTGTATCTCCTCCACTCCAGGTCTGTGTGCACGTGTATGTCTGTGTGCACGTGTATGCACGTGTATCTCCTCCACTCCAGGTCTGCGTGCACGTGTATGTCTGTGTGCACGTGTATGCACGTGTATCTCCTCCACTCCAGGTCTGCGTGCACGTGTATGTCTGTGTGCACGTGTATGCCTGGGTCTCTTCCACTCCAGGTCTGCGTGCACGTGTATGTCTGTGTGCACGTGTATGCCTGGGTCTCCTCCACTCCAGGTCTGCGTGCACGTGTATGTCTGTGTGCACGTGTATGCCTGGGTCTCCTCCACTCCAGGTCTGCGTGCACGTGTATGCCTGGGTCTCCTCCACTTGGGCTGCAGTGTTAGAAGGCGGCTGACGCCGAGTATTTTGGAGGAGAACTGCAAGTCTTGATATTCCCAACCCGATAGCAGGGGCCGTCTATGAGCATGCTTGTACATAGATAGGGTAGGCTTGGAGAGCGGGCAGCCTGTAGCCTAGTGGTTAATGACTGGGACCCTCAAGGTCGGTGGTTCGATCCCCGGTGCAGCCACAATAAGATCCACACAGCCGTTCAGCCCTTGAGCAAGGCCTTTAACCCTGCATTGCTCCAGGGGAGGATTGTCTCCTGCTTAGTCTAATCAACTGTACGTTGTTCTGGAAAAGAGCGTCTGCCAAATTCCATTAATTACAAGTCACAAAAATATATGTATAATATACTATTTGGTGATGCTCTCTAAAATGATAGCCAGTCATTGGACTGTTGGGGGGTGAAATTCTGCTACAGTATTACTTCCGTGAAATGTAATTAGTCTAGTTAAATTTCTAGTTTCAAACATTTAAGAAAAAAAAAATTTTCTCAGCTTGAAGCTGGAAGATGTAATTCATAATGCTTAAACTGCATTAACATTTATATCAAATATTTAAGCAACATTTTAAATAGATTAATTTTTCCGAAGGAATGTGGTCTTAAACTTCTTTCATCAAGGGAGAGAAACTAGGGATTAAAACTAGGAATTCTGGAAGTGGTCAATTCATTGTAAGTTACAAGTGTAATCACCTGTAAGGTTGCCAGATCTGGAACGACTCCCATCCCCACCCCTGGGTCCACAGTCAGTTCCAACAGTATTGTGTGCACACCAGAGTTGCCAGATGCCAGGCTGTTCGGTTTTCAAATTATTTGTACAGATCTGGTTTGTGGTCACCGCCATTGTATAAACAGTCACTTTATAGCGTACAGCAAAGTCTCGGGAGCCACAATGACATAAAACAACACAGTCATTAAAACGATAGTTCTTTAAGAAGAGATGTTGTATTCATTCAACATTCTTGTCTTTGGTGTAGTACATTGTTAGTTTATTTTTCCCAGTGAAAGAACTCGCTGGGCGGGAGAACTCCTTTTCATGGGATAGCGGATATTGTCTAATGTATTCCTCTTGTAATAACTTTACCTTGGCTGGAGATAAATGGTGTTTGGTGGGAAAGTCTGGACTTTGTTGTGGCCATATTTTTATTAACTGGAGTGAAACGGGCAGGGAGCCACAGCTGTCCCACACTCTAAATATCCATTACAGAGGTAACTAGGTCAAATAACACATTTGGCAGCTAACACCATGTGAAAGAGCCAATTTGGCAAATAGTTTTTAGGAGACGAGATGCAGGATCCTACATGACCTTGCATTTCCTAAAGAGCCCCATGGTCTCTCTTTTCAGAAGAAAACAAACATATTGGCGAGACCAATATTGGGACCCCACCCCCCAATGAGACCACCCCACAGCAAGCTGTGGAATGAGCCCCCCACAACTGACAGGGCAGCAGACTCTTGGCGACCCCCTGTCTTTTTATGCCCTTAATGTTCACACACCATTCTGCAATGACCACACCCCCTTCCTGCATTTTGATGGGCTCAATAACCACACCCCCTTCATTCTGATGGGTTCAATAACCACACCCCCTTCCTGTACTCTGATGGAATCCATGACCACACCCCCTTACGCAATGGCCACACCCCCTCCCTGTATTCTGATGGACTCAATGACCACACCCCCTTATGCAATGACCACACCCGCTCCAAGCATGTTCCTCCTCTTCCTCCTGCCCTTGCTCCCCTCAGGGTCAGTAAAACAGAGCCTGAGTCATGCCCAGATACTTCTGCTATTACCCTCTGAGTCACCCTGCCGGTCTCCCCGCTAAGCCCCTCCCCCTGTGTGTGATTGGCAGTGGCGCTGGGGATGGTCCTGACGAGTGGCTGTGCCACGTCGCGGCACTGCCAGCAGAGGGAGCTCCCCGGGGTGCGGATCCACTGCTGCGACACCGACCTGTGCAACAGCGCCCCCCGCCGGTGCCCTGGGGTACTGCACTGCCTGGGCCTGCTGGGCGCCCTGCTGCTGGCCTGGCTGTGGGGGTGAGGGCGGGGTGAAGGGGGGGTAACACAGACTGAACCCCAAAAACGACCCCCTCTCCCACCACCCCCAGCATGCAGTCCTGGGCCGGTAACACCTCTCGATCCGGAATGATCTACAGCCCCGGAGAGGCTCCGCAAGCTCTGCCCTGGATATCATAGCTATCATGTCTCACCCGGCGCGACACGTTAGCGGCCCCGTTCAACTGCGTGTGGATCCCCACCTAATTAACATAAGCCGGGACGAAGCGGCCGCGCTAACCGCTAATCCCCACGCCAGCCATCCGTCAGGCTTGATCTGGCCATTTACCCAAAGCGCCGCCCGTTATCCGGGCTTCATACTTCCCAGAGTCGTATTTTATTAATCGTGGCCATATTGCAGCAGACGTATGGGACGCCCGTTCGTTCTGACGAAAACGCGCGGGGCCGGAGTGATCCCATCACGGCTGCCGACGTCTGCGAAAGCGTTTTAGCGGCTACAGTCGCTTAGCGCGCCTTCCTCCCGCCGCTCTGCACGGCACAGCCTGTGAGATATCCCCAGAGGGACGGAGTGGGGGAAGAAAACAGCCTTTTTCTTCTCTTTCATTGTGGTTAATATCGCTCCGTCCGTCACTGTCAGGTGTTATCAGCGAGAACGTTCATCAGCGCCGAGTAACACGGCCCCGTTAAAGACTGAAGTGGGGAGCCATGAAAAACACACACTTGTGCCGATTGCAGTACGGCATTATGTCTCCTGACGCGCGTCTGTTCGGGTCGTGTTCTTGAAGGATTACAAGCTGCCTCTGATCTGTGTATGATGTTTTTTTATGTGCCGTAAGCTGTGAGATTTGTTTTGAAATATAATTTCCTGCATTGTGAACGCTAACTGGGGAGAACGGTCTCCTCCCTGCTCTGTATAGTGATTTGGAGATTAATGTTCGCTAATCCTGTTTCTGTGAAGGCATGCTGTGTCAAATAGACTTGTATTAAAAAAAATTATAGGAAACTATTAATGTTCTGCATTCACTGTGTCTGTTTCAAACAAAACGGAGGCTGGTGCGAGCAGTTCGGGTATTTTTCAGTCGAGAAGGGCGTCGGAGCATTCTGAAGATGTTTTATGGCGGATTTGACACATATTGAGAAACTGCATGTGTTGAGCACAGATTGTTCTACAAAGCCGGGACGGGTGTTTTTGTTCCGGAGTAAAACTTACTGGGATGTGAAAAAAGAAACGTGCCTGGGGCTCTGCTTGCCACAGCCCCCCTGACTGACATCAACGGGCCAAACTGAGCCAACCAGAGCAGAGTCATGTATAGGCGGGAAATGGCAGATGACCACTTTTTCGGGTCCGCCCAAATGGCAAATGTTCCACCGAAATGAAAGCACATCTTTGGTCTTCCAGATCATTTCAGAGGTACATACTTCAATCATCATGAGTTATGGATTGAAAAGATAAATTAGACAAAATATGTAAATTAGGTCATTTGCATACTTCATTCAAGATGGCCGAAATTACGAATTCAAACATTTGTGTAGTAGTCTATAATCTTAACCAAGTAAGATATCTTTCAGATTCTAAATAAGACATGTTTGAAGATTTTTTGGTGACATTTTTTTTACCCAATAGTCATCTTTCATGAAGAAAAATGAAGAAATTTCAGGATCTAATAAATGAGATTTGTGATGCTGTACCCGCCCCTAAAGTTTATAACAAAAGAATAATTAGCTCAAAACACTCTCCTGGATATGGAGTAAAGGTTTGCAAAGTTTCATGACTGTGAAAAGTTTCATGAAAGTTTCATGACTGAGAAAAAGTCCTGTAATATCTTCTAAAATCAGGTTGAGAAAATCGATGGAAATGGTAAACAAGTATAATAATTTCACCATACACATGGCATAATCATTCAAAAGGTGGTATGAAGTGGTATAAAATTTAATAGTTGTGGGATGATTTGCAGCAGTGAACAGAAAATGTCAATTTAACTGAAAATGTGATTTTTTTCAGTGGAACAGAACTTAAATGTGACAGATCTGAAGGGTTTTTCAGAATTTATTTTCATCCGGTTCCGAGCGACAAGCTTATTTGGTGCCTCCGATGCATTGAGACTTTTTCTATCAGTACCAGCCAATACAGTGAATTAGTGATGTACACACACATTAATTAAGCATGAAATTAACCTTTAATTAGTTATCAACAAATACATGAACTCATGTACATGTATACATTAGCAAAACAAAGTAAATTATTTGTTATATCTATAGTTAGGTAACCATTCACAAATACATTAATTGTTTTCTTGCCATTGACATTAACTAATGTAGTTGTTAACAAGAATTATTCATGTGCAAATTAGCAAAGCTGTTCACATTACCTTTTGCAGTAGTTGGTAGTTGACTGCATTACTTATCTGCCAGTGCATTTGACCGTAAAGTGAAGTAAAGCATTAGCAAACAGATTGACAGCTCTGAGGTTCCAGCTCTTTCGGTGTTATTTAGGGATGTGCTTCATTCCTGTATGCATGCGCTCATGTGTCCCGCCATATCTCAGGAACTGCACACCCCAGCAGGGTAGGCTAATACTGAACACCAACTCTGTGTTACATCTTTGCCTCTTAACCCGTTCAGTGCCAAGAGCGGCATGAGGCACTGAAGAGCAACTACCATAAAATCCCAAGAGTGCCATTCAACCAATCAAAATGACCGCTATACTATTGTTTCGAGCCCCTATTAAAGCCTGACTAAATGTTCTCAACCAAAGCCAAAACCCCCTGGGATATGGGTGGAGCCACTTCATATGATGCTTGGGCCTGAAAGGGTTAATGGTGCAAAACCCCATTTTTACACAGACAGGCTGTGAAACCCACAAACATTCACATTTTAGTCATTTTGCAGACACTTTTAATCCAAAGCGATTTACAAGTGCATTTCAACAAGTTAAAAACATTGCATTCATAAACAGCAAAACACAAATCAACAACAGTTTAACCAAGAAGCAATCGTCATTCTTTTGCTTAAACGCATACATTTGTGTAAATTAGGCTAAGGTATTGCCTGAAAAGGTGTGTTTTTAGTCTGCATCGGAATATGGGGAGGGATTCTGCTGTCCTGACAGTGGGAGGCAAGTCATTCCACTGAGGAACCAGAACGGAAAACAGGCGTGAACGTGCAGCTCGACCACCTGGTGCTCATAATGAGGAGACCACAAGGCGACCAGAGCTGGCGGACCGGAGCGGTCTTGCTGAGGTGTAGGAAGCAATTCAAGTTTGGATGTAGAGTAGAGCGCACAAACACTCAGTCTCTCCTGCTCACGGGTCCCATCAGTAACAGTGACGCAAGCATCGCATTTTCTAATAACTTATTACCAAAAATATGATGCTTATGTTTTTACTGCAGCTGAGATATGATTGGGAAGGAAGCAGCACTAATTTGCACCCCACTGAAGCAATAATGAGCTACTCACACACATTTGCTATTTAATTTATTATCGCATATGATTAAAAACCACTGGAACTCGATCACTCAGAGGACACTGAGGTGCAGCAGTGTGGTGGAGCCCTCACTAAAGCAGTGCCCATCTATACCACAGGGAGCTTCATAACTGCACATAACCGGTCCTGTTAGTGCCTCTCCTGGGCCCTGTTTCTCTGTGCAAACAGTGGAGGATATTATCATGTCTTCAGTAGCAGCATTATCAGAATCTACAGCAATCCAGAGCCCACTCACATAGCTAACTAACCCTAACCTTAACCCTGCTCACAGAGCTAACTAACCCTAACCCTAACCCTGCTCACAGAGTTAACTCACCCTAACCCTAACCCTGCTCACAGAGTTAACTCACCCTAACCCTAACCCTGCTCACAGAGCTAACTAACCCTAACCCTAACCCTGCTCACAGAGTTAACTCACCCTAACCCTAACCCTGCTCACAGAGTTAACTCACCCTAACCCTAACCCTGCTCACAGAGTTAACTCACCCTAACCCTAACCCTGCTCACAGAGCTAACTCACCCTAACCCTAACCCTGCTCACAGAGTTAACTCACCCTAACCCTAACCCTGCTCACAGAGTTAACTCACCCTAACCCTAACCCTGCTCACAGAGCTAACTAACCCTAACCCTAACCCTGCTCACAGAGTTAACTCACCCTAACCCTAACCCTGCTCACAGAGTTAACTCACCCTAACCCTAACCCTGCTCACAGAGTTAACTCACCCTAACCCTAACCCTGCTCACAGAGCTAACTCACCCTAACCCTAACCCTGCTCACAGAGTTAACTCACCCTAACCCTAACCCTGCTCACAGAGTTAACTCACCCTAACCCTAACCCTGCTCACAGAGCTTACTAACCCTAACCCTGCTCACAGAGCTAACTAACCCTAACCCTGCTCACAGAGCTAACTAACCCTAACCCTGCTCACAGCGCTAAGTAACCCTAACCCTGCTCACATCGCTAACTAACCCTAACCCTAACCCTGCTCACAGAGTTAACTCACCCTAACCCTAACCCTGCTCACAGAGTTAACTCACCCTAACCCTAAGCCTGCTCACAGAGTTAACTCACCCTAACCCTAACCCTGCTCACAGAGCTAACTAACCCTAACCCTAACCCTGCTCACAGAGTTAACTCACCCTAACCCTAACCCTGCTCACAGAGCTTACTAACCCTAACCCTGCTCACAGAGCTAACTAACCCTAACCCTGCTCACAGAGCTAACTAACCCTAACCCTGCTCACAGCGCTAAGTAACCCTAACCCTGCTCACAGAGCTAACTAACCCTAACCCTGCTCACAGAGCTAACTAACCCTAACCCTGCTCACAGCGCTAAGTAACCCTAACCCTGCTCACAGAGCTTACTAACCCTAACCCTGCTCACAGAGCTTACTAACCCTAACCCTGCTCACAGAGCTTACTAACCCTAACCCTGCTCACAGAGCTAACTAACCCTAACCCTAACCCTGTTCACAGAGCATAACACCAAGCACCCGTGACAAGGTCCGATCTCATCAGTCAGCTCATCCGTCTGCATTTCCTCATACCCAGGAGAAACCCAAATCTGCCGCTGAGTATTTTTGAAAATGGCGGAAAAAGTTGGCAGTAGGGGAGGTTGGCGTCCGTTGTGACACGGGGTCAATTGATACGCAATGATCAGAAACAAGCTAGCCTGCTGTAAGTCACACTGCACACCCCCACACGTCCTCTTTCACCTAGGATTTCAATTTCGTGCTCAGAAAACATTGTGTAACAATTAACCCCCCCATCACAACAGACCCCGATATCCCCTACTTCCTCACCATCATCCTCCCCTGTGTTCAGTTCTGTTTCACCTTACTCTCACTTTTCTGAACCAATCGAAAGACAACGATTCATTTCCAATATTCCTGGAGGCGGTGGTGTAGCACAGTATAACAGCAGGAGAGGAATCTATTTTGCAACCTGTAGGTTGCTGGTTTGATTCCCAGGTAGGGCACTGCTGTTGTACCCCTGACCAAGGCCCATGTTACTGTGGAAAACATCCAGCTGTATAAATGGACAGTTCTATAAGTTCCTCTGAATAAGAGCATTTGCTAAATGCCAGTAATGTAATGTCATTTCATGTAAAGTAATATAACGTTGTATGATGTACGGTGACAAGGTAACCTTGCCCTTGTGCAGGAGGGTGCACAATGTACTGAACAGATTTTTATGTTTATTGTGGTTGAAATAGTAATTGTCAGACAAAGTATTTTTCCCTGAGCGCTTATTATTGAATACAATAATGTCATTTTACCATTTTCAGAATGCAGCTCATTACCCTGTATGAAGGGCTTTCAGTGGGCACTGTGTTGTAGTCTAGTGTCTGTTGTAGTGTAGTTTTAGAGAGGGACTGCCGGTAGCCCAATAGTCCTTCACCCCGCAGTCCAATATTTAAAGATGAGAGGAAATGATGATGATGGGCTTTTTAGGGGCGACATGGCTCAGGCAGTAAGAGCAGTCGTCTGGCAGTCGGAGGGTTGCCGGTTCGATCCCCTGCCCGGGCTGTGTCGAAGTGTCCCTGAGCAAGACACCTAACCCCCAGATGCTCCTGACGAGCTGGTCGGCGCCTTGCATGGCAGCCAATCGCCGTTGGTGTGTGAGTGTGTGTATGAATGAGTGAATGAGAAGCATCAATTGTACAGCGCTTTGGATAAAGGCGCTATATAAATGCCAACCATTTACCATGTGATGCTCTAAAGGAATGCCTGCGGGTATTGCATGACATCACTGTCGCTGCTGTCGTTGCACAGGAGGACATTAAAGAATCAAAACGGAAAGAAAAACGGAGGGAGAGCGTCCATAGAAACAGCGCGGGGTCTCCTCCATTTCGGCCGGCCTTCTTCTGCTCTGTTCACATACCCATGAACTAATACAAGCCTCAGAGGACACTGACGTAATGTTTCCACCATTTCCCCTAAAACCAGGCTGCCGCAAACGTAGTGAATGAATCGATTCATTCAAAACTGTAAGTACTTTACTGTACTGTAAACGCTTCATCGCTGGCATTTCTGGTTACAGTAAAAAAAAAAAGAAAGATTTTGGTTCAGTTTTAACCCTTTTTTACTTGAATTACATCTCACTCAGTTACCACTGGTGACTGTTACATCAGCATTTTAATGTCCAAGAACATTCGAATTCAAGAGCATTGTAATCATGTGATGTCACAGCGTGAAGGGTTAAATGAGCATACGTTTCCTGGGACATTCACTCGCAGCTTTTATGGATTAGCGCCACTTCAGGCCAGTGCAGACAAACGGCACCAAATCAATTCATACTGGATCCAAACGACAGTCAAGGGACCTCCTCTATACAGCAACCCCTCCACCTTCATAAAGCCTCCCTATTCTGATAGCGTTCCCCTCTGTGCAGCCTGTAAGTACTAATCGCAAATATCTCCCCCATGGGCTCCATTTGATGTCAGTGTAAAGATGGAAAGATTTTTAAACATTGCAAGTACTGGTAGCGTCCACCAGAGGGGGACATTCGCCACCATGTGCAGTGGGGAAGGGGTGGACTCCAGAACGTTCTAACGGAGAGCAGCAGCGGATTGAGGATGGAGGCGGAACTGTGTGACCTTTGGCCCTCCAGGGGACTCTCAGTGCATTAGCTGCAGATGGAGGGCCGAAGGCCACCAGGCAGGCTGGGTAATACTAACACTAATGCTAAAGGAACCGGGTCGTGGAGCACCGCCATGAGTCAGCCACGGAACAGGCAGGAGACAATGAGGTCAGCCAGTCAAGTGAACTCCCACACCCCTGCTCCAACACACACACACACACACATACACACACACACACACACACACACAAACACACACACACAAACACACACACACACACACACACACACAAACACACACAAGCTCATACACACACACACACACACACACACAAGCTCATACACACACACACATGCTCATACACACACACACACGCACACACACACACATACACAAGCTCATACACACACACACACACACAAACACACACACACAAGCTCATACACACACACACACACACACACATACACACACACACACACAAACACACACACACACATGCTCATACACACACACACACACATACACACACAAACACACATACACAAGCTCATACACACACACACAAACACACACACACACAAGCTCATACACACACACACACACACACACACACACACAAACAGACACACACACAGCCACATATGTATGCACATGCATACACACTCGCCGCAACACACACACAAACACCCCCGCCCCAACAAACACATGCCACACATATACACACACATACGTACGCACACCCTCACTCACATGCACACATATGCACATACTGTAAATACACACACTCACACACACACACACCCCTCTCCTGGACAGCGCTCCAGAAGTGTGTGATCAGGACTGTCTGTGGACTCTAAACTAACACTTACTCTGAGTAACCTTTGCAAAGAGCCGTCTATTCCCTCCTGTGGACACCCGGGGGAAGAGGAAATCAATAAGTACACATTGTGTTACTGTCTGGAGCTCCTCTCCATCCACTCGTTTCTCAATACATCTTTCGCCGCTAACTTTCACCTTTCCCAACCCCCCAATGGTGTGGTGGGATTAGCCAACCAAGATCCAAGATGTCCTACCGAAGACATGGCTGTTTTCCAGAGACTCAGGTCTTCCTCCCTCTCTTCCTGCTGTCTCCTTACAGGAAACGGTAACAGCGCCTCTCTTTCCCGCCATCCTCTGACAACTTCCTGTTTCACTGTGTGCCTGCTGTGTTAAATTAGCACGCAGTCTGCTAAATCACGGCAAGCTTCTGTGCTTTTACTGAGAGTTCAGGAGCATCCGCCACAGAACTCCCCCACCACACACACACACACACACACTCTCACACACACACATACTCCTCCACCACATACACACTCACACACTCTCTCTCTCACGCACACACACACACACACACACACACACACACACACATACACTCACCTCATCTGTTGGTATATACTATAGCATATATCTGGCACTCCTTCAACAAATACACTCAAGCATGTTTTGTTTTCTTAAAGTGGGATTAGCAAGAAGGTGGGGCTTGTGCCTAGTCAGTGTGATACTGTCACCCTTTTGTATTTGTGTGTGTGTGCATGTGAGAAAGAGAGAGGGGGCAAAGAGAGAGAGCGAGAGAGAGGGGGGGAAGGGGGGCAGCGAGTGAGGGACCGAGAGAGAGCGCTCATTAATGTTTTATTTATTTATGTAAGAGGCGTAGGGGAGAACACTGTGCAGGAAAGTCTCCCCCGTTAGCAGCAGCTCCATCCGGAGAGACCCGCAGCAGTAATATAAATCACAGAGATCGTGTGGGAAATGTATCAATAGAAATGGCAATAAAAATTATGAGACCGTGTTGTCGTAAAGTCTCCGTGTTTCAGTTCCCCGGGAGCCCGGGCACAGCGAACGGCGGAGCCGCTCCTCGGGACTGCGCCGTGTAATTACTTTAACGTGCGGCGGTCCATAATTGTTTTCTTTTCATTTTTTTTTCTTTCGCTTTCTTTCTGAGCTGAAATCCAAGTCTGTGGCGCCACTCGAATAACTGACGGCTTAATACTGTAACAGATTTGGTTTTGTGGGCAGAGTGAAAAAAAAAAGATTTCAAAACTGAACTGAAGGCTTGTCCAAAGCAGTTTTTTTATCATAATTATGCAGTTTTCCCTCACAGGCTACTTTGGCAAATCTGAGCCTGACAACCGTCCACAGATGAAAGCGCAGTGAGGGAAAATGCGACAGTTCTTCCTGCGATCACCATGACCGCCGCCTCGTAGATCCAGAGACCGGGTCCTGCTACAGCGACCAAAATTACTCCCTTTCAACGCAAACCTCCAGAGGATGTCCAGATGTGGTGCTGCCGACTGAAAATAATTCGGGGTTTTTTGTTTTTTTTCGAACCGCTGTGTCACAATTTATCAGTAAATGGCGCTTTGTTTCTCAACGTGAAAAAAAGAATGTTTCTTGACCTTGAGTTTTGAGTTTTTATGTGAAATCAGCGCAAATCAGCGCTGTGCCTCTACCTGTAGAGGTATGATTGAGCTATGTGCGCCCGTAGAAGCCCCCATTGTGTTCTGCGTGTCACACCCCCACTCCCTGCACTCGGTGCTACAAGCGCAAAAGCAGCGCAGTTAACGCTTTTAATTAAGCTGCTCCAAATCCTTACACGGGATAGGGCTATAGACTGGCAGCATAAAGCGATTCAACACAAGCCTAAACGGCCAGGCCTTTCCTATTGTGTTTTGTGCAGGTGGGGGTGTGGTGGAGCTCTTAAAAGTTATCCTCTTACCATCAGTTTAAATAGACATTAATTCGCGCAAAGTACCACTGAGTATAACATCCATTAATATTATGCCGAGTATAAAATATGCTAATGCGCACACGCACACTAAAGTGTTTGGAGATAATTACTCACCAGCAGGTACAGTACAGGGGATAGGAATGTAGTCTGTTAGGGTTGAGGTTTTTCTGTGTACATAAGAAGATTCCTCATATTGAAAACAAAATTACATTCAGAAAAAAAACTGGGTACTTCAGCCTACTCATTTGTGTTGAATAAAACATGCGTTTGAATGGCATATTAAACCGGTTAAAGGAAGCATTTAATTATCGGTGTAAAAGCCATTTACATCAAAATATATATTGTCTTAAACACACACACACACACACACACACACACATTCATAACAAGCTCAATCAACTAGCCTTCCTGGAGATCTAGCATCCTGCAGATTTTCACTCCAACTCGCTGCCCAACCCTGTTCCTGGAGATCTACCATCCTGTAGGTTTTAATTTAAACTTGTGAAAACTTGTGCTTTGTTAGAGTTGGAGTGAAAACCTACAGGGCAGTAGATCTCCAGGAACAGTGTGCAGTCTAAAACCCCAAGTTGGCCTACATGCACACATGCACTCACACACTTTCGACTCGTAAGGCCTAAACAGCAACACACTCAGTACAGACTCGGTGTTCTTTCAGAGCTTCACTGAAAGATTCATGCACAGCAGATATAATTTCTTCCAGTTTATAATTTGATCTTTTTAAAGCATTTACTTGGAAGCAGAAAAATACATTATTCATTCAAATGAAATATTGAAAAAGAACATCCTCGACACCCTTCATGGGGCAGATGAGGACACTGAGAGAATGGTGGGGTAAGGAATGGTGCTGATTGGCTGAGCTTTCCTCCAATTGTATGTTTCACACAGCATGATAACAGTGGCAAATCTTTCCTTAAAGAAGTAAAACATACAAGGCTTGGTAGAGGCACGAACATTGTAATACCAGTCGGATTTCGTTTTTGTTTTTTAGAGATTGCACCACATGGTGTCGATTGATCTTTGAGCACAAGCCAAGCTTTAATGCCAAAAAATGGCCGTCTTTAAACATGTTCGGACAACAACCTCCCTTTAGGGCACATTTTGTGTGCGACTGCTCATGGAACATTTTAGAAAACTCCGTACATTATTCGTCAAACTGCCTCAGCAGGTGGAGAAACAATGTCAGTCAAAAGGATGAGATTTAAAGATAAAAAGCACTGACCGCCCAGCCGTCAGTCCCCTCTTACCCTATAAGCGGAGTTCTCTTTCAGAGCTGTGCACATTATTGGACAGCTGTCGTAATATATAATATTGGCTCGGTGTTCCCATCACCGTCTGTGAGGCAATAGCTTTGCATAATGAACAGCCTGAAATACGGCCTAAGTAGCAGGCATCAGAGAGGCCTTAGGGACACTGGAGGACAGGAGAAGGGCTGTGCAAGATGGCAGGAGGAGTCTGTTCTTTGCAGAGCACAGGGATTCAGACGGTGATGTAAACCACCTGGAAATTATTGTTATTTATCTGTCTGTCTCCACTGGAAAACTCGACTGGAAATGTCGGCCAGTCGTTGCTCATTTCAACATTGCCTTGCGCCTCTCGGAGGTCAGGCCTTTTACAGTACAAAAACGTGCATGAAAAAGCCTGTAGAGCTCTGGAACAAAGTGTTATGGACAGATGAGATGAAGCTCTACCTGGACCAGAGTGATGGGAAGAGGAACGTGCGGAGAAAAAAAAGGAACAGCTTGTGATCCAAAGCATACCTCATCTGTGAAACACGGTGAAGGTCGTGTTGTGGGCTTGGACATGTATGGCTGTCACTGGAACTGGCTCACTTGTGTTCATTGATGATGTCACTGTTGACAGCAGCAGGATGAATACCAAAGCATATAGAAACAACATGTCTGCTCAGAGCCAAGCAAATGCATAAAAACTGATTATACAACGCTACGTCTTAAACAAGCAGGAGCTGAAGAGGGCTGCAGTACAGGCCTGACAGAGCATCACCAGGGAAGATATTTCTAATCTGGTGATGTCTGTGGATCATAGACTTCAGGCAGTCATCGATTGCAAGGGATTTGCAACAAAATAAACTAATATGATGACTTAAAATGTATTGTCCAGTAAATATAAAATACAATTTTATAATTTGTCCAATTACTTTTGGTCCCTTAAAAGTGGGGGGGCTCTGGCTTTTTAAAAAGGGTTTTAATTCCTACATGATTCACCCAATATGTAAAAACCCTCATATTACAGCTAAGTCTGCGCTTTAACCACATGCAATTGCTTTAAATCACTGTCTTGCATACTTACAGACTGTACTTTACATATTATAGTAACCTGCATGTGCTGTTTATGAAATATCTATGCAAAGCTGTTCTTGATTACACATACATGCATACACATGTGCACACAGTCGTAGGTGCACACACAAATACACACATACATGGCTACACACACACATACACAGGGACACACACACAGGGGCAGGCACACACACACTCACATATACGTACACACACACACACACACACACACACACACACACACACACACATACACACTAATCCCTTGTTCAGCTGTTGGCCCCTCACAATAGGTTTCCTCTCCAGAAAGGAAGCGTGGCGTTTGGTTTGATGAGTCCTCTGTGCCGTATTCTTAATATACTCATATTCTGTTGCTCCATTTTCACTGTCAATCACATGATGGTTCAGCAATTTAAAAGATTACGGAGCGCTGGCAACCATACCATCTGAAAAAAGAGCGTCCATCTGTCATTTGCTCTTATGGGAAGCAATCTTAAACCCATACTTGTACAATTTTCATGTTCAAATTCCAGACATATTTTTCTGAAGAGTAAGAAGAATTTTTTTTTAGTAATTGCTGCCAGGCATTGAAAGGAAGCTTGATTTTCCTCCGATTGTGCAGGTTTTAAAGAGATAACAGCCGGGAAAAGAACATTCTAAAGCAAATATGTTTGAAATGAAGAGCGGGGTAAATATGTACAGAGACACCAAGAAACAAAGACAGATTTGTTGAGGCTGTCTGTTCGCCGAAAACAGGAACATTTTGACAAGCGGAGCATTCATTGTTTGCGTGAATACATTTTCATTTTTTACTGGAAAAAAATCTAGCGTATCCATTGTCTGTGTGAGTCAATTTCATGGTAAATTACTGCCAAAGACCAGTTTTGCACGATTTCTACAATACAGGATGAGCTGAATTGGGAAGTACAAGAATGATGTGAGCAACCCGTTTTAGGCAATTGACCGGATACAGGTCACACGTCTCAGTTCTGACAGTGTACCTCAGTGTGCTGCATGTTCTGGAGCTGCCCCTGCCACCATTTTAAAAGCCATTTTACGGCCAAGTAGAAAGAACACCAAACCAATGAGGTCATTGGTACTTAATGACACTGTAGAAAATGACGTTTTTACTTTAGCTGTAGAAGAGAGCACTATGTTTGTGCTCATAAACAGGAAGTTATTTAATTGCTACTTTGCATTTTTACCACAATACATAAACAACTAAAATAGGACACATCTCACATGAACACATGTGAAAATGTCACTGTAAAACTTTCGGTTAATTCAGCTCTAGAAACATACTCATATGGAATATGAACACATATGATTATGAACTCAATCATATGTGAGGAATTCACTGGAAAATGCACTGTACCAGAGTTGCTTTTACAGTCAGCATTTGGAGGAGTTATCAGGAGACCTGGTGGAAATGTAAGCATGGTACATATTTAGGTCTTTCTTTGCCCCAAAACCTGTGCCCTGCCCCCAAGTCCCTGACTTACAGTGCGTACCACAGTGCCCCAAAGAAGATTGGATGTCCTGCAAACGTCTGTCTTTTTCAATGATTTCAGGCTGAAAAGATTGTACTCAAGTTGAGTCAAAAATTTAGAATGAAACAAAGCAGCTGTGAGCTCTAGTCACTCCCATAATTCAATACTGTAAACAGGAAACCTGGACAGTGGCAATTTGTCAGCCTGTATCCCAAATATATTTTCCTCTTCATATACGCCTCTCACTTGGTTTAGAGTCAGCTGAATTAGGCGACGGATACCTTTGAAAGAAAATCAGACATTTTCCATTCAAGGCCTTTTAAAGTTTTTTTTTTTTTTAACTGAAAGCAGAAGCCCACAGATAAAATCAGCTTCATAAACATTCCGACAGAGGGATATCCCCGCGGCAACGGTGTTCTGATTAATGGGCTGTTGACTGCTCGTCGTGTGACTCACTGGACACCACTCCTCTTATCTCCTGGCAATCTCCGGCTCATTCGTCACCCCAAACTTCAAATGGCGTCGAAAGGTCTCACTGCAGACGTCGTTGCCACGATCACGCCATGGAGAATTTAACCTGCTAGTGCTCAGGCCTGAGCACGATAGCCTTGAAGATTTAACACCAACACCAACGCATGAAAAACATCTCCAGGGTTTAGAAACTGATGGGACGTTGAAAGCCACCCGCATCCCCCTCCCCCTCCCCAAACCCCCTTAACTTGAGGTCTTGGTCGCAGGTTGGACGGGTTCTTCCCCCGTGAGGCACCCCAGCTCCTAAAAGTGGGATAACGCAGACTGTGACATATCTGCACACTGCAGCCATACTGGAGCTAAGCAGCTCCATCTCTTTACACCCCAGTGTAGGTTCCAGTTTGGCACGCATAGGTGGATAATGTGTCACAGTCTGTCTTAATCCCTCGATGCTACCTTTCTGATGTGTGGGGGCTGGCTCACGTTTGCTTGTGACTATTTTAGTCACCGCTCTAGCTGAGCTATGTATGTTAAGGGGAGAGGACTCTCACACTGAGCTGTGTTAGGGGGAGAGGATTCTCACACTAAGCTGTGTTAGGGGGAGAGGACTCTCACACTGAGCTGTGTTAAGGGGACAGGACTCCCAAACTGTGTTAGGGAGAGGACTCTCAAACTGAACTGTGTTAGGGGGAGAGGACTCCTAAACTGTATTAGGGGGACAGGACTCTCATACTGAACTGTGTTAGGGGGAGAGGACTCTCACACTGAGCTGTGTTAGGGGGAGAGGACTCTCACACTGAGCTGTGTTAAGGGGACAGGACTCCCAAACTGTGTTAGGGGGAGAGGACTCTCAGACTGAGCTGTGTTAGGGGGACAAGACTCTCACAATGAGCTGTGTTAGGGGGACAAGACTCTCAACCATCAATCATCTCAAAATCACATACACATTCATGGGGGACTGGGCAGCCATTTTGTGCCCTGCTTCCGAACTGTTGATTCGTTTTGAAATATCTCCAGCGACAATTCATTTCTCCTGAGGATGGTAGAGGCCCACGCCGCCCACCAGTGAGGAGAACAAGGATGGAGACAAAGGACAATTTCATAGCCTCCATCTCCTTTTCATTCTTTAGTCTTGACACACCGGTCCTGCAACTATTTAGCAGCGCGTGTGGGAACATATTCAGCCACACGTCCTGGGCTCAGGGGCGGTCCGAGCTCCCAGCCGGCAACGCAAAAGAGACCGGGGAACACTCGCGTGAATCTCATTACTGCAAGGACACTGGAGAAATCATCCCTTTGTGTTCAGACGGTCCCCACAACACTTCCTCCCCCCCCACCCCCGCTCCCCACTGCAAAGCCAACACTTGTGTTTTCCGAAAAACAATGGGCTCTATTGAAACCTGCCTTTTGTGATTTTAGACACAGATTTGAGACTCGCTTGGGGTTTTTCCAGCCTCTCAGCCCAGAACATGAGAGAGAACATCATCGTTTTGGTATCCGTGGAAACTGCTGGGCGAAGGTATTCTTGAAATCGGAGGATATTTCTTGATGGCTCATTGGAGTATTTTATGTAAACATCTTGAAACCTTATGATTTCACCCTGTGACTGTGTTTTTATTTGGTATTCAAACATAACTATTAAAGTTGCAAATGCAATATTAATAATGCTATGCCAGTTTCAATTAAGCTTTTTTTATTCAGCCAAAAGTGGATATTGCCCAGTGGGATTAGCATTTCATTGCTGAAACGCCAATTAATTTTTACAGCCTCTCTTGTGTGTGTGTTATATTTTATAGTCTCGTGTGTGTGCGTTACATTTTATAGTCCCCCTTGTGTGTGTGTGTTACATTTTATAGTCCCTCGTGTGTGTGTGTGTTACATTTTATAGTCCCTCATGTGTGTGTGTGTGTTACATTTTATAGTCTCCCTTGTGTGCGTTTCATTTTATTGTCTCTCGTGTGTGTGTGTGTGTGTGTGTGTGTGTGTGTGTGTGTGTGTGTTATATGTTATATATTTCACGGCCTCTCTTGCGCGGTGTGGCCAGGTGTTGGTTTACAGCGGGACGGTAGAGCGGTTGGTTTATGGTTTCAGACGAGAGCACTGGCAGAGCTGCCCCCCATGCCTCGCATTGCAAAATTGAGCAAAGACTATTCCAAGTGAAAGAACTTAGTGTACGCAGCCAGAGTACAGAAGGCGTTTCACCCCCCCTCCCTCCCACTCCCACCCGGCACTGCCCCCCCCCCGCCCCCGCCAACCAGCACTGCCCCCACCCACACCCCCACCCCCACAAGTGCACCCTCAGCACACCACATGGGCACTTTACAATTTTGAGGTGTACAACCGGAGGTGTACTTGGAAAACAAGTAAAAGCTTTACTTTTATTATTATCATTATTTCTGCGGTACACAGTGTTTCTGCAGCATTGCTGGAGAGCGATGATTTTTCCGGAGTGAGCCGCTTCCTAAATGGCGGTTCTGTGGAGAGTCTGAGCTGACATTTCCTTCTCTCACCCCCATACAGTGAGCTCTGAAGGTTTCTCCAGAGGACCCCAGAGCTGGCAGAACGGGGGGGGGGGGGGGGGTACAAAAGGAGGAGAGAACTGGGGAGGAGGGGGGGAGGAGGGGGGTCATTCATCAAGACAGGGTTGGACAAAACAGGCTGTTAAGGATTAGAGGAGCGATCATGCCTGTCTCTCTCCGGTGCCACTCTGACAGCGGTACTGCAGAAACCCTCCCGCGCCCGTCAGGAGCTAATCCCCTCCCCGGAGTCCCGTACCTGAGGACGATCGCACCTGTCACGCCGCGTTACCCGGATCCCCCAAAATCCACCGCTCCCCCGTGGGGTTCGTCCTCCTGGGCGTCAGAAACGCACCCTCAGGAACGCACCTTCAGGAACGCACCTTCAGGAACGCACCTTCAGGAACACACCCTCAGGAACACACCCTCAGGAACACACCGTCAGGAACACACCCTCAGGAACACACCCTCAGGAACACACCCTCAGGAACACACCGTCAGGAACACACCCTCAGGAACACACCCTCAGGAACGCACCTTCAGGAACGCACCCTCAGGAACACACCCTCAGGAACACACCGTCAGGAACACACCCTCAGGAACACACCCTCAGGAACACACCCTCAGGAACACACCGTCAGGAACACACCCTCAGGAACACACCGTCAGGAATACACCGTCAGGAACGCACCCTCAGGAACACACCCTCAGGAACGCACCCTCAGGAACGCACCCTCAGGAACGCACCCTCAGGAACACACCGTCAGGAACGCACCCTCAGGAACACACCCTCAGGAACGCACCATCAGGAACACACCCTCAGGAACGCACCCTCAGGAACACACCGTCAGGAACGCACCCTCAGGAACGCACCCTCAGGAACACACCCTCAGGAACGCACCCTCAGGAACACACCGTCAGGAACACACCGTCAGGAACGCACCCTCAGGAACGCACCCTCAGGAACGCACCCTCAGGAACACACCCTCAGGAACACACCCTCAGGAACGCACCCTCAGGAACGCACCCTCAGGAACACACCCTCAGGAACACACCCTCAGGAACACACCGTCAGGAACACACCGTCAGGAACGCACCCTCAGGAACACACCCTCAGGAACACACCCTCAGGAACACACCGTCAGGAACGCACCCTCAGGAACACACCCTCAGGAACACACCGTCAGGAACACACCGTCAGGAACGTACCCTCAGGAATGCACCGCCAGGAACGCCACGGCAACCAAGTCGCTGCTTTGAGGTCCGTCCACACCGAGAACGAGAACTATAAATATGTAGTCTTAAAAATCGTTCTAACTCAAGTGGATGGCATAGTATATACAACGATAACACCAAAGATATCATCACATTATATCATCAGGATCTCATTCAGAGTTTATTTTTTAAAACACTGACAGCCCATCAAAATCAAACTGAATTCATAGGGCGTCACGTGCAAAATGGCAGATGACATAGGCAAGAGACTAGTTGCAGAAGGTTATCGTTCAGCAGTGTGATATAGCCGCGGTTATCATTACGGTTATCGCTATAGTTGTCGTTCGACGGGCCTTTACAGTCTCTGTTATCGTTCCAGGCTGGCGTGCGTGCGCGTTAGGTGGCAGTGCAGTATGATGGGAAGAGAACTGGGTTTGCAACACAGGATCAGAGCACCGATTGGCTAAATGCTTGTAATGTACCTTGCATGGCAGGCCTTCACCATTGGTGTGTGTGAATTGGTAAATGAGAGGCATCAATTGTAAAGCTCTTTGGGGGGAAAAAAGCGCAATATAAATGCAGTCCACTTACCATTTTACACTCTTCTTTTTATTAT
>NC_083771.1:8229725-8237225 GCF_963514075.1 Conger conger
TAAAGGGATTATATATCCCCCAGGATCTATAGGCCACAGTGCAGAGGCTGGATAATAATGTATCTGCTGTACAATTCCCTCTCGCGGTATGAAATCTTTTGTACAGGAAAACAAAACAAAAAACTGGTTCAGCGGCTGCATACATTTGCAGCCGTGGAGGACAGAAAACAAACAGGCAAACAGGCAAAGGAAATGTGATGTACTGTAGTGTTACAGTGAAGCCACTTTAAAGAGTGTTTCAGACTGTCGACAGTGTGCCATACCCTAGTGATTTGGGCATTGGGCAAATGCACGCACACACACACACACACACAGCTCAGCAAATAGGCACACATGCGTGCATACACATAGAAGCATGTATATACACGCATACCTACATAATCACATACACACACGCACGGACACAGACAGATAAAGGCCCACATGATAGCACACACACACACACACACACACACACATAGAAGTATGCATGTACACAAATAGACCTACATAATCACACACACACACACACATGTAGACATATAAATTCATAAACACACGCTGTCTTAAAGAACTCTCTTTCATCTTAATTTCCTGTGAGACAGTCGTTTCAGTTGTTGTTTTAATTCACAAGGAATTTAATCGGAGCATGTCACATATATGAAATGAACCCAGCACACCGGTACAAAAAAAAACAAAAAAACCGAGGGCTGTAGTTTTCTTTGCGAGTTGTTGCCGTAGCCACCGAGCGTTTATCCGTTAGCATCAAAGATAGGCCCCTCAGATAAGGCGCTGAAATGGCAGCCGGCCATGAATCAGCGTGACCGATCGTACGCGTCCCGCCCGGCTCATGGAGGGAGATGAAAAAGCCCCTCGTCTTCCCGAGGCGTCCGCACCACGGCTCCGCACCCACAAAGGCCCCCTTTCATCCCGGCTCCTGTTCTACATCCCCCCCCGCCGTACGTACCCACAGCTCCCCGTTGATTTACTTACCATATTTCCTGCAAATATCTAGCTTTTCCCTCCCTTTATATTTTTATATTTATACCCCAGCGATAATGCTGTTCCCTGGCTGGGCGGTATTGTGAATGATTCGCGCACGCTCCCCCCCCCACAGCCAGCGTGATCTATTACATGTTACTATTATGTGTTCATGCCTGTCCGCGGTCAGGATTAATGTGAAAATAATCCCGTGAAAGGCTTCATTTATATTTAAATCAATAGTGTGCGGCAGAGATCTACCTCATTTCTCTCGCGTGCTGCGTGGAGCCCTTCGTGTTCCACGTCACCTCCTCCCCTCGCCTTCAAGAAATAAATTCTTTACGGTGACGTGGCGAAGCGGTCAGAGAGCTGGACGTGTGGCCGTAGGATCAGGGGTGAAGGCCTTCACTGAAGACGTCTGCTATTGGACACGTCGTCTCGCTGAACACACTCCTCTGCCGAATAGATTTTGCCACTGAACACACTGTCACTGAACACACAAGAACATATACATTTCATAATAAATTAATGAATAATAAATAATCTAGGAAAATTGGAGTGAACCAAAACTGTGGCAGGAAAACTGTGAGGGAACCGGTAAAAGCCTTCACTGAGTGCCGTGTTTAAATATTGTTCACTACCTGCATACTGAAATAAACAAATGTGCTTATTGTATATTTATGCATTTCTCGAGCGATACATTGATGGATATGTTGCAGGGCTGACTCACTGCCACCGGGCTGCTTCAGGGGAGAAAGCGAACCCAAATACACAGAAGAAGAAAGGTAATATAGACAGAGGCATGCTGGGATGTCCAGCGTGTTCAGCGCGGTCAGCCCTCTCCATGCCTCCGCAGCCGGAGACCGTTCCCGGCTGCAGGCCGGGGGATCACTTTCCACAGCTGTGACCCAGTTTATTCCACCAGCTCTCTCCCGTACCATATTTTTTGAAAGACGCTGAGGTACAATACAAGCTGAGGTCCACTCACTGTGCTGGCTGAAGCCAACCGGTCTGTCCAGACCCCAACCAGCACCATCACCCCCAACCCTTCCAGGGAGAAGCCAGACTCCAACTTCTTCTCCTGTGAGTGGAGATTTATACGGTATCAGCGACTGACTGATTACATCAGCTAGTAACTCCTCAGCTTTTTCAGAGTTTAAAACCTTCACAGAAAAAAAAAGAAAAGCCTGCTTGGTGCTGCTGAATCTGCAGGCCTCTAAAAATAGATACAGGCGCAGATGCCGATTCTGGCTCATCTAAAGCTCCTGATTTTTTCATGGGTTTTTCGCTTTGGAAACCGAGTGAAAACTGTGGTTTACTGCACTCTTAAGACTGCAGTAACTCTGTGGTTTTTTGCTCTAGGAGCTGAGCTAATACTCTGTGGTTGTTCCACTCTTCAGAGACAATGTAGAACTCTATGGTCTTCTGCTCTTGGAGCTGAGTTAATACTATGCGGTAATTTCCACTGTTAGAAGACAAGGTAGAACTCTATGGTTTTCTGCTCTAGGAGCTGAGCTAATACTCTGTGGTTATTCCACTCCACAGAGTGGAACTGAACACACTCTGCTACTAAACACACACTACCACCCGTGTTTAAATATTGCTCACTTCCTGCGTACTGAAATACATATAAATGCTGTCAAGGACCCGGCCCTAGGCCCGCCTGATGAGAGATTGACAGAAGATGGGTTAGGCAGGAATGCATTGTTAACCCCTCGCACACGCCATCGAGGTGGTATTAAGAACGCCCATAAGAGGAAAAATATGTGGTTCAGAGCTAATGAGCAGCCATAATTGTCAATGCGCTTATTGTATGTATCTGTGGTTTTTTTGCCCAAGGAGCTGAGTTAATACTCTGTGGTCACTCCACTCTTAAGGGTTGAAGCAGAATTCTTGAAGCGGAGTGAAAATCCTGTGGTTGTCCTTCTTTCAGTACGTAAGGGAAGGGAAGGGGAAGTAATCGATTGGGTGCTTGAGGAAGTGTGTGTTCATCATTCTCAAAGCAGCGTGGGGACAGGATAGATCAAGGGGTCCCCGTCCGCACCAGCAGGAGGACCTCTGATTAATTAGTCTGGGCGACCCCGCACTGCCGGGAACAGAGCGGAGTAACAATCAGATACCCTCCAGTAATTATACACATCTAAACACACATGAAACGTACATACAGTAAAAACGAGATGCGAATTTGTAAGAACGTAAGGTTGCGTTCCGCAAGTGCGCATAAACACAGCTATGAGGAAACTCTGCATGAAGGGGACTCCATGAGCCGGGCTCTATAGGAGTGCCTGCTGTTCGTTTTTCAGGCGGAAAAGCGATACTTCGGCACATGATTAGGGGGTAGGGGGGGAGGATCAGCCTGATTTCTCTACGGATCAGCAACATGCAGCTTTTCACCCCCTGTACGCGGGGGAACTCCACCCAAAGCCACCAGAGGACAGCACCACTGTCACACCGTAATCGGAGATATTCCGAGATACCGTTTTTTTTTTTTGCGATGAACATTCAGCAGCTAGAGATTACCCAGAATGCAACATGGTGACAGAAGAGGTGGCGCGGCCCCTCTGGAGAATTTCGGCAGATTAATTGCCTCCAATTAGTCTCACGGTGAGATCGCCTGTCTCATTGGGCGCTCCTTCGCCCCGGATTCTTCTGTGACTTAATGAGTGAGTCTGTGTGGAGAGAGTGGATCGGGAGGGTGAGGGGTAAACCCCGCCATCACAGAGAGTGCCACGGCTGCCCTAGGCTTATCAAACTCCGTTCAGCTTTCAGTTAATTAGCGACAGCTAAACGGGAAACATAACAAGGTGTTGTTTTTGATCTCGGCTGATTTCAGCGTTTTTGGTTTGGTGGGTTGCTTTCAAAACCCGAACCCCAGGCGACTCCTCTGTGTATTACAGATGACATTGCATTACATTACAGTCATTCAGCCAATGCTTTTATCCAAAGCAACTTAGTCCATTACACTAAGCAGAGGACAACACCCCCTGGAGCAATGTGGGGCTTAAGGGCCGTGCTCAGGGGCCCAACAGCTGCATGGATCTTACCGTGGCCCCACCAGGGCTCGAACCAGCAACCTTCCAGGTCCCGGTCATGCACCTTAGCCACTAGGGTCCCAGTCATGCACCTTAGCCACTAGGGTCCCAGTCATTAACCTTAGCCACTAGGGTCCCAGTCATGGACCTTAGCCACTAGGGTCCCAGTCATGGACCTTAGCCACTAGGGTCCCAGTCATGGACCTTAGCCACTAGGGTCCCAGTCATGGACCTTAGCCACTAGGGTCCAAGTCATGTACCTTAGCCACTAGGGTCCCAGTCATGTACCTTAGCCACTAGGGTCCCAGTCATGTACCTTAGCCACTAGGGTCCCAGACATACACCTTAGCCACTAGGGGTCCCAGTCATGCACCTTAGCCACTAGGGTCCCAGTCATGTACCTTAACCACTAGACTATAAGCTGCCCGTGCCCTCTCACTTTGTCCCTGCCTCAAAATGGATGGGCCAATGAGGACTGGGGCAGCAGGGTACCCCAGACTCATGCCTGCTCTGCCGACCAATCCTAAAGCAGCGCCAACCACACTCAGCCAAACACAACCATAGCCCTGCCCACATCCAGGCAAACACAACCCTAACCCCGCTCACATCCTGTCAAACACAACCCTAGCCCCACCCACATTCAACCAGACAGGTTGACAGAGGCAGTGAAGGGAAACGCATCTCCCTCTCTAAACTCAAATCTGCCCCCATAACCCCCCCTCTCCACACCCCGCTCTGTCAGTTTTATATTATATACTGAAGCACATCCACACTGAACACAAACATACACAAACGCAGAGAACTGTGCGTGAACAGATACATAAACAGCTCTGTGCAGAATAACATCACAGCGGGATGGCAGTTAAACCCAGCAGCAGATCTCCATCACGGGTGACTGAGAGTCTCCACTGGCAGAGTCATTCTAGCATTACACTCAAACTTAGAGGGAGGATTCTCACTGGGTGTCGGTTTGTTAACAGAGTATGTGTGTGTACATTTGTAACTGTGTATGCGCGTGACTGTGTTTGTGTGTACATCCATGTGTGTGGCTGTGTATGTGTGTGTGCATGTGTACATGTATAAGTGACTGCACGTGTGACTATATATGCACTATATGTGTCTGCACGTGTGACTGTGTATGTGTTTGTACCCACATTTTCATAGTTCTGTGTGTGGTGTGCGTTCACGAGTGTGTTTAAGATGCTCGGGGGTTTCTATAAAAATTGCATCGATCACCTGTGGAGTCGAGGCAAACTGTCACACTCAGGGGTCGACGGCAAGCGGAGAAATGCGGTGGTCAGAAAAACAAACTCGTTCCACGGCAGGCCTGTCACAGGAAAACAAGGGAACCGCGAAATAACTGCAGAGGCCAGTAGGTCGATTGCTGCAGCGAGAGAGAGAGAGAGAGAGAGAGAGAGAGAGAGAGAGCGAAAGAGAGAAACAAATATAGGGAGAGAGAGAGCGAAAGAAGGTGATATAGAAGGAAAGAGATGGAGAGAGAAAAGGGAAAGTGGAGGGATAGAGAAGGAAAAATTGAGCTAGAGAGAGATAGAGAAGCAGGTAGAGGGAGAGAGTGAAAAGGAGGGAGAAAGAGAGAAGGGAAAGTGATGGAGAGGGAGAGAAAAGGGGAAAGCGGAGAGCTGTAGAGTGATAGAGAGAAAGAGGGAGAGAGAGAGAGAGAGGTGTTTTTGGAGAGGCTGCATTAGGAGACAGCAGCAGCACAGAGGAGCCCAGGGGAACGGTTCTTTCTCTCTCTCTCTCTCTCTCTCTCTCTCTCTCTCTCTCTCTCTCTGTCTCTGACATCTCTCTCTCCGCGCCCCCGTCTCTCCTTTCATCTCCTCCGCTGCACGTCTCCCACCAGCTGCTTCGCCAAGCCGGAGAATCCCAGCGCCGCGCGCGGGAATCACGGAATGCAGGCGGGAATCAGGGAATACAGCCGGGAGAGAAAACACACCGATAAGGACAACAAACTCCTGTCTTCTTTAAGGGATAGCTATTAGTCCATTTTGGACAATAAAAATAGGGATTTTCATGACTCTGGGAGAGGAAGAGAGGGGATGGGTTTGTTGATGGTAATTTAGTTTTAGAGAGATGTTGGGTCTTTTTTTGGAGAGAGCCGTGGGCCTGAGCTCTGCAGTGCTCTGGTGCGCAGTTTGACCTGAGCTGTGAATATCAGGTGTGCAGGAGTGACACATCCTACCACCGCACACACAGAGCATCTCCATAACCCTCTAAGATGCGACCATAACTGAGCACTCTAATGCTGATCACTGCTGAAGATAGAAAGCTATGGAGTTCTACAACACGGACTAAGAATTTAGAAAGAGCATTCCAAAAACCTGCTCTTCAAAGGGTTGTCTATGTCTATGAGCACTGGACTGAACAAAATTAACTGTGTTTAACATGCAACATGGGTGGAGTCCATCTTCCCTCCTGTCAGGGTGGAAGATGGCAGTGTTGCCATGGGAAGCTTCAGGCTCTGTCCATCTTCTGTTGCCGCCAAACGTCTTTGCAACATTGTCTCTGCAAAAAGCCTCACACATATAAAAATGAATTGCACTCTACTCCACAGTCAAGCAGGATGATTTCTTAACTAGACACCCAAATCAAGGTTGGAGCTAAGGTCAAGTGGGTGGAGTTAAGGTCAGGTGGGTGGAGGTGGCAGCCCTGTGATTGGTTGGATCCTGGGGTGTTAGAGCCCTCAGCACATCATGGCGGCACCCCGACAGGAAGGATGTTTTTATTTAGAGAACCCTCCTCCTCCCTTACAGGAGAAACAGCCTCAGCCTGCCCCAGGCCCTCTCTCTGTCACTCATTGTTTCATTAGCATAACAAAATACATATAGTACATATATATACTCCATCTCTCTCTCCATCTCCCTCCCTCTCCATCTTCTCTGCTCCCTCTCGCTCTCCTCCCCATCCTCCCTCTCTCTAGCCCTCTGTCACACTCCTCTCTCACACTCCTCTCTCTAGCCCTCTCTCACACTCCTCTCTCTAGCCCTCTCTCACTCTCCTCTCTCTAGCCCTCTCTCACACTCCTCTCTCTAGCCCTCTCTCACTCTCCTCTCTCTAGCCCTCTCTCACACTCCTCTCTCTAGCCCTCTCTCACACTCCTCTCTCTAGCCCTCTCTCACACTCCTCTCTCTAGCCCTCTCTCACTCTCCTCTCTCTAGCCCTCTCTCACACTCCTCTCTCTAGCCCTCTCTCACACTCCTGTGAGCCCCCTGTATGACAGCACATGTGGAGAACCCTCGGACACACACCCAGAGCGGCTTCAACTTTTGTCTGGAAGGTGTTTGGATTTAAACGGAAGAGGGACACAAAGATGTAGGGAGCGACCTGCCAGTCTGGGAGATGCCCAAGAGAGGGAAGGTGCTTTCACCGCCATCGCTGAAAAAAAAAAGTCTAAAAAAACAGACCTGGATGTCATGTTTTTAATCCGATAAAAACTGTTTCTGAGGGATGGCATTAGCTGAAAAACAGGGGAAGGTCGAGGCGTCCTGGA
>NC_083771.1:8244725-8364725 GCF_963514075.1 Conger conger
GCAACACAAAAAAACCAAGCAGTAATTTAATCGCGTGAAAGACATTAAACCCATCACGAATAACCAATCAGCTGGGGAGTTCCAGCGCGTTCGGCGCCGATGACTCCGTTTGGGTCGGCTCCCGGCCGTCTCGGAAGCGCCGCCTGTGATCACATGATTAGCGTCGGCGCTGAAGGAAACGCCAGGAAGAATTATGACCACGATCAGTCGCGCTGCTATCAGCGCTGCCCGTCTCCGCGCTGAGGTTTTAGGCCATCGCTGATCCCCGCCCTGAGATGACACGGGGCTCCCGCTGCGCGTGACACGCTCTGCCCTTGCCAGGGGTCGCTACCGTCTCCTCACGTTGCACGCCGAACACCCCGGCAGCTCAATCCAACCGGCACTCAGCTTTCTGTGGGCCAGAGATTAGTCAGGAATGAAATCAAACGACTTTCACCCACACTTTGCTCCTCAAATGTGTAACGCCATGTTGAAAATTCCAGCCGAGACCAAGTGGGTTTCTACGCTGGTTTTAGCTGTGTCTTCAACACTTGTAGCTAGTTATAGCTGGTCATAGTTGGTCTGGTCACCTGGTGGACTAGCTGACAATAAAGGCTGGTCAGCTGGTTGAATTTTCCAAATTTCCTTTTCAAAATTATGGCCAGTTAATGACATTGATCAAGTACATGTGACTTTATTCATATGTGACCGATTAAGTACTTTGTACAAACATAATTTAGTAAGTCAACTGTGCTGGTGGCAGAACTCCCCTAATTCAACCAGTGAAGAAAACAACAAATCTTATTATCCTTACCTATGACAGAGGGTTCCATAAAGAACTAAAAAGGCTTCCCCTACGGAATCGAGCCAAAGAACCCTTTCAGAACCCTTTTTTTCCGAAGAGTGTAGTTGAGAACTGCTGCTAAGGATGAATCCAGGCCAGGTGTTGGGACGGAAAGAGTCACACGTCAAGCACAGGCCTGGCGTGGGCAGAACGGGTCCGTGTGAGCACCTTTCCAAACCCCCTCCCGCACACTTGATTTAAATGAGTTGGGCAGTGTGGGGGAGGGGGGAGAAAGAGCCCCCCTTCCTGACTGAGGACCGGCTAATGGAGCCCCAGCTGGCCAGATGCCTCATCAGAGCCAGTGAATTATTCAGCTTTGGGTAGGAGCTCCGCACACTCCCCCCTCAAATTATTTAAAAGCGAAGGAGGCAGGTCCATGAGCAAAGTGTTCAAAGATGTTTTTAGCTCCTTGTTAACTCTCAAATGCCTCCAATCATGAAAAATGAAGCCCTCCTGTTCCACCCAGCCCGTCTCTGGCGAGGATGAGTGCATGATTCTCCAAACTTTTGTCTTCATCCAGATGGAATTTCATATTTATAGAAGTGCAGATAGCCCCCCATCCCCGCATACAGTGCAGTGTAGCTGGGGAGCTAATTAGCATACCAGAGGCTGATTGCGGAGGACTGAAAATGAAATATAAAAGTGCTGGGCTGCAGCCCCATGGACATGATAGATGGAAAATAAAAGAAGAGGCAATTGGCTGTTCCCTATGGCAAAATTGGTTTAGTTTTTTTCAGTCTTTTATTGCAATACATTCTCTCCTCAATCTGGACAGCGACTCGTGGGTCAGTTATCTCAAATGTTTCCCAGAAAGTAAAACGCATGCCCAATGGACAGTTAAAGAGCAGAAAGATGTAAAACGGTGTGTGGTTTCAGCAGCAGAAGTGTGAAAGAGCGGACCAGCCCAAACGGTTCTGCTCGAACAGGGCAGCCAGCCGTGTCTCTGAAAACAGGAGCGGTGTACGTCAGACATAACAGAGCGAGACTCCGGGGTCGCAGGCACGGAGCTGAGCGGGCGTACGCTCAGCTAAAGGAGGAAGAAGTCTCCCGCGTTTCGGCTGTCCCTCGCGCAGCCCAACGCCTGCTGAGGCCGGGCTGATTGTGGTGAGTGGAAGCAGATGTGGGTTTGGGCCCAGTGCAGGAAAACCCCCAAACCCCCCCCTGAACCACCCCCGTACCCCCCACCCCCCGTCACCAGTCTGCGCGCCTGAATATTGTCTTACTCAAACATCCGGCCCGCTGCACACTGAACCACACAACCTCTGTGTCCGCCACCAAAATTTTTTTTAAGATTCAGCAAAGTGCTGGTGAGCAGTACGTTCTCGCCCTGGAGTTGGTAGGACACAAAGTAAAGCTCCCCACCTCCTGACCCTCCCCTTGTCACCTCCTGACACCCCATGCCCCCTCCCCGGAAAAGTCTAGGAGACACAACGCAGACACGACTGGCGGTTTCACCACCTCTATGATTTCACAGCGTGTTCTAAACCTTCAACCTCTTTTTTGTCCTTCAAGCCTGGGCTGGAGTGCTGGATCTCATTAGCTGTAATGTGTTGCCGTTAGCAACGTACTTTCTTCCGGGCCTTTCTTAAAAATATACCCACGTTGCTGTCAAAAATGAATGCAGACTGCATGCACGACTGGAGACCGCTGTTCTCTTTGTGATGGGTATGCTATTGCTATAGAAACGGTATGGTATGTAATTTCCTTATGAACTCTTTGAGCCCTGTGTGACCCCTGCTGAGAGGAACAGCACTATTTAAGGCCTCTCGCTCTACAGAGCGGAGCAACTCGATGACACGCGTCCGGTTGCAGCACACCTCAGGTGCATGCGTCAGGACAGTCGCAGTAAAAGGCACACCTGGCAACCCGGACGAAAGCGGGGAAAGCAGAACCCGAATCCACACAGCCCCGTCCGTAGGTGCGGAGAAAAGGCAGGTTTTGTTTTCTCCAGTAATTTGTTTGAACAGTCTCGGGTTTCTACCCCTGCACACATATGGTCTCCGTCTTCTGGGTTCTGGGGGGGGGGGGGGGGGAGGGAGGTGGTAGCATGGACCCCCCCCCACACCACAGGGCTTTTTTCTTTTTTCTTTTTACCAAAGTGGGCCTCGTTTGGACCGAGCACTGATTGAAGGCGGCCTGAACTCTGCCTGTGAGCGCGTTTCCTCTTTCTTTTCTTCTCCTCTTCTCTTTCCACTGCCGTCACCTTCATTAGCTCAGGTTAACAGGGCACCCCCCTCCCTCCCCCTCCCCCTGCCCCTGCCCTGCGCAGGGCTGACCTGTAGAAGCCCTCTGGGGAACCCAGGATGGAAGTGTTTAACCTGCATGGGTGTGGTACCAGCCAGCGCCCCCACTAAGGTAACAGTGATAACCATTGGGGTCATTTCCAGATGTGCCTTCTGCCCCACACACTGGTAGACCAACATGGGCCAGTTGGACAGCACCCTGCCCCTTCTCCCTCAAACTCCCTCCCTTAAAGGCAAAATGGAGTCACTTTTACTTCCCGACTTTCACAACCAAAAGTGTGCAAGAAAGCCTATACTGGAATATAGAGTTTTTGGTTATGTCTATTATCTACAGTGACTACTTTTAGGTAGACCAGCTTGTTATTGCAAATATTTAATCAGCCAATCATGTGGCAGCAACTAAATGCATGCAGACACGATCGAGAGGTTCAGCAGTTTCAGACCAATGTCACAATGGGGAAGAAATGTGATCTAAAGTGACTTTGGCTGTAGAATCATTGTTAGTGCCAGGCAGGGTGGTTTGAGTATCTCAGAAACTGCGGATCACCTGGGATTTTCACACACAGTCTCTTTGCAGACTTTGCAGAGAATGGAGCTAAAAACGAAAAACATTCAGTGAGCAGCAGTTCTGCAGACAAAAACGCCTTGTTAATGGAAGAGGTCAGAGGAGAATGGCTAGACTGGTCAAAGCTGACAGGAAGGAGACAGTAATGCAAATAATCACACATTACAACAGTGGTATGCAGAAAAGCATCTCTGAACACACAATGCGTCAACCACTAAGTGGATAAGGCAACAGCAGCAGAAGTCTAATAAAGCAAAATAAGTCTATTAAATACCGAATAAAGTGCTCACTAAGTGTATACTGCAAACACTATTAATGAAATTATCTGTGGCAGCTTACTTTCTTTGAAAGCAGTATTTTCCGATAATGTGCAAAGACTGCTGGGAAACATGCCCGTGTATGTAGTTGTCCAGTGTCAAGTGTCTATGTTTTGTGATGATGCAGAATGATGAAGCCTAATGGCATTCTACTTTTGGCAGTGAAGCTTGAACATCAGCTAGGTAGGGAGGTACTGTAGATGGCACAGACAAGTGAACTACAGCGAATGCCTCATGCCATTTACACAAAAGCTTGATCTCTAGAGAAAATAGACCAGGAGAAAAGGTAGCCAAGTTGTCAAAGTTGGACGGCTTTTTATAAAGCAGTCACCAAACTGTGACTCCACGGCATATTGTCACTCCAGACCTGTTTTAGAGCTGCTGCCCATCAAATGAACAAGCAGACAAAGCGTTTCTCAAGCGGATTGGTGGCGAGTTTCTACGGGCCACTGACCAGCCCGCTATAACCTGCTGTCTCTGTGGGTAACTTCAGGGTAAGATTAGGTTTCAGTTTGCGTGAGCAAAGCCAGCAGGCAACCCACATGAAAAGTGAAAGCATATGGTAATCAAGCTCCAAAGCTAAGGAGGGCCTTTTCAGTAATTCTTTTTTTAAATCTTGAAAAATAGTTTACTACAGATTAGATACAGGTTGTACAGTTATTATATTTGAATCATACACTATAGAAAACTTTAGCCTAGCCTAATTTATAGCAATGTCGTAGATTGAGGGATAGCCTATCGACTGCACATTTCCCCCTGTAGCTTTTAAGTATTTTGAGAAGAGCAACATTTTTGGATTTTAAAATGATTATTAGCTAGCAAGTAAGGTTATCCTTGGTGAAACCCACAGTAGCTAGCGGGCTAACATAGGCTATCCATTGTATACAAGTTAGATTCAATGAAGCTATGCTAACTCATTTTTAAAAAGAAAACATCTCAGTATTCTGCATTCTGCCTTTCATCCCTCTGCAGTGGTGAAGAGAAAGAGACACCCTTGGTAATAACCCTACTGCAGTTCCAGAATCTTGCAGAGCTAAAGACAAGGTCCCCAGACTAAAAAATAAATGACACTCATCTACAAGCTCAATAATTAATAAGCAAGTGAATTAATGTTCGCCCTCTCATTAAGACCTCACTCTGAATTATACAGTACTTGGACAACTACAAGTAATATTAATACTAAATGGGTGCATCCATGTAGTGCACTTAGCAGCCAAAAGGGAGAAAGGCACCACAGTCAACTTCAGCTTGTATAACGCAACTGGATTCATGGCCACCATTGTCTGCACAACACAGTTCAGCTGAAGTCAGGAGGAACACTTAGTCAGTTTTAGTGGGGAATGTTCGGACAGGAAACAAACGTATACCGATTACTTGTGACAGTAAGTTGACGTGAATCTATCTTTATTAAGTAGGGAATGGGAGGAGGGTGGGGGGGCAGGAATGGATACAAGAGTACGGAAGTTGGCATTTTGTGAGAAAACCATGAACATAGTTTGTACGCAAGTTCCCGTTGAACACGGGAGAAGTTCCAAACAAAGGAACACAAAGCAGCAGAAACCCAAGCTCCACTTTTTTCATTGCACTGGAGCTCTCTATTTAAAGCAAAAAATAAATGGATTGCATTATAGAAAACATTTAAAGGTTTCAAGGTTAGTGCATTTGAACATAATGAGGAGGAAAAACATCCTTCTGGATGTTCAATGCGGGGAAATAAACAATCAGAAGTACTGCTGAGGGGTTCATGGTTAAAACCCCAGTAAATAACTTTTAAGAAAGTTTTCACGCATTTCAGTTTTATGTCGCTTTTCCACAGACGTGTCTAACAAAAAATCTGGGCCAATCCGTGGCAAAGGCTGGAACCCAGAAACTTGGTGGTTCAAGCCCCGGTGTAGCCACGATAAGATCCGCACAGCTGTTGCGCCCTTAAGCAAGGCCCTTAACCCCAGGGGGGATTGTCCCCTGCTTAGTTGAATCAACTGTAAGCTGCATTGGATAAAAGCGTCAGCTAAATCAATCACAAGCGATTAAATAGTTATTAATTGAGGGGCCGGTGTCCCCTGCGGTCATGCGCTGCAGCCACGAGAGACGCCCTCCATCTGAATTACATTGCAAGTTGCTGAAATGGGTGGATATTCCTCGAATAACCTTGAGCCGTCCACATATGAAATAAGCCCATCAGAGGCTCTGGCCCTTCGCTGCGCATTAGAGAGGATCCATCATGTGACTTTCTACCCTCAGCCTGCTCGAAGAGGAGTCACTGCTCATTCGCTTCTGTTCCTTTTCAAGTCTATTCTGCTCCCCTCAGCAGAAAGATAATGCCTTCTTTAGGTTTTCCATACAGTTTGTGGGTTTTCTAGAAGATGTGCATCGAATGTACGGTATGTGTGAGTGAAAAGAAAAACACTTTGTGTGCATTTACACGCACATGCACACATACAGTACATATACGGACTGCTCTCATAATACTAATAATGGTTAAAAGTGCAGTTCAACCAAAAATGAAATGTTTCCATTTCATTATTTTCAAGTGCACTAACCTTGAAACCTTGAAATGTTTTCTATAATGCAATCCATTCATTTTTTGCTTTAAACAGAGAGCTCCAGTACCAATGAAAGAAGTGGAGCTTGGGTTTCTGCTGCTTTGTGTTGTGTGTTCCTTTGTTTGGAACTTCTCCTATCCGTCCTATGTACAGCACTGTGCATCCAGATAGTGTTGTTGAGATGTAACAAATTGGATATCTTTTTTAGACACAGTTCACCAAGATATAACGGACCTCGATGGACCTTATTATTTCTGTTTGCGAATTTGCCAAAAATGTACATTCAGAAAACTCAGCAGCAACATCCCTTTCCAAATATGATACCACGGTTACTCCTGAACATCAACAGAGCTCAAAAATGCACATTTTAATCCAGAACTATTTATTCTATTGACCGACTCGCAACACCAGTATTCTGGGGCAAAGTGTCCATGTCTTCCTCATTCATAGCTGACGAGCATGTACGCTTTGATGTTTCGATACGCAAGTCAAGCAGAGCGAACAGCCGGGATAAAACACTGATCAAAACAACTGCCGCTTTGCCCCAGAATACTGGTGTGCTTCGGTGGTCATGACACTGCAGTCTCCTAAAGTGCACGTAAGCGGCAACACAGCATTCCTCCGTACACAGCCTTGGGTTCAAGGTAAAAGCCGAAACCAGAGCATACTGTCCGTTTTTGTACGTAGCGCTTCAACTAGCTGTATTTATAATGCCAATGTTGCAAATTTGAGCTATGGCTAACTCAAAGTTTCAAGTTTCATTAACAAACATGGCTGCTCATGCAAATTCCAGGATTGGCTTGGTAACTGAAAGGGTACACAGGTATTCGTTTTTAAAAACATTGCTCTGCACACTACTAAAGGTAAGAATAGCACAGTTAAGTTAAGGCTTATTAATGCATTAAGAACTTCATTGTAAATAATTTATATTTAGAAAAAATTAACTGTCCCGGTTATGTTTGTTTAATCCCACATTAATGTTAGCAATCCAACATTATCATTACTGTTCCTGTCTTGACCATATTATAAAGTCTTACCCATTCCTTATGTTAAACCCATTTAGGAAATAATTCACACCTCATCGGTTATAAACAGGGACGAATGATTTTGTCCAGTTCTCCAGCCCCGGAGGGTTACTTAGAAAGAATTAGCAGTGTTAGCGCGCATTACACAAGACCCAACCCGAAGAGCCGGCGGTGCCAAGAACTTTCTGGAACATTTTGCCTGGCGAACGCAGACCACTCTGACAGATGCACAGCCTCCGCCGAGACAGGAACTATGATGTATCATTCGGCGGATTCTTTGTCATCGGCTGTCGCGTTATGTGTTTTGGAACAGATCCTGGGCATTAAGAGCGTCGTTCATCCTCGGCCATCAGGCCCGTGGCTGCCTGTGCTCTGCTGTAATGCTGAGGAAACCTTTCAGACTTTAAGGGCTTAGCGCTCCCCCCTTCCTCTTCTCCAGCTAGTACGTTAGGGGATGGACTGAGCCAGCACCCCCTCCTCCTCTTCCCCCGTATCATTAGATCACCAGGATAAGGTGCTTTGGCTAATTGCCTCATTTACAGACTGATATATCACGCGCCATGGACACGGTGTTATGAGCATTTTTGAGTGCTTCGCCCGATTGATGGCTCGCCGCTGAACGGTTTTTCGTGCGCTTCTTCGCCTCTCTCCCTCTGATGTCATCGCCCCCGTCTGGACCGGCTCCAGCAGGCTGGCATGGCCGTAGTCAAACGACAGATACAAACGACGCCACCAAAGTCGCAATGGGCCGAACAACGCCACCACCAACGTCGGATGAGCCATTCTCCTCTCTTATTTCAGAGAATCCCAAATAACGGCACGCAGGCTGTGGGACAGCCTGTATGAAACATGTTTCGGACCCGAAAGGTCGGTGGTTCGATCCCCGGTGTAACCACAATAAGATTCGCAAAGCTGCCCTTGAGCAAGGCCCTTAGCCCCACGTTGCTCTGGGGGGGGATTGTCCGCAGCTTAATCTAATCAATAGTAAGTCACTTTGGATAAAAGCATCCACTAAATGAGTAATGTAATGAGCCATTTATGCAACTCAAAACAAAGAAATAAAATTCTTTATTTTCTTATTGCTGATAACTCTGCATTTGTTACAGATTGGGGACAGATTTGTGATTGTTATATGCAGAAATTATAGGGGGCTTCTTACAGCACAGTAGACGGACAGGAAAGGGCACGGCATTAAAAGACGTTTTAAAACGGCGCACAGCAAGACCATTGTCTTCGGAGGTGCCACAGGCTCGAGAAACGCTCCTTCGGTTGGAATTTCATCCCACCACACTTCCACTCCTGCCGTCCAAGGGAAGAAAGCCAGGATTTCTCAATGCAGAGAACGGCTGAGTTCATAACAGATTGATTTGGAGCTGGGGACAGTCTTTTCTGTAAGACCCAGAGTGGGAAATAAACTCTGAGAAAGGAGCTCTCCGGTCTACAGCAGTAGCCGAAATCGCAAGAGGTCTCGTCGAACCAGCTCTCCGAGGCACCGCGGAGATCACCCAGAATCCCCCCTCCTCTCTCCAGGGTCGCAGGTCAACATGGACCCCTTCTACCTGGACGTCCACATGGGTGAGTCTGGAAAGCTGAAGCGGATTGGTGCACTCGGAGGCGATGGCCGCTAACGTGCTAATGTGCTAACGTGGTAATTCACTGGCTCTGGGGTTAGCTTCTCATATTTGCTATGGAGCATGTGATAGAGATATTGACACTTACGGTGATGAAGGCAATCTACTATTGTATTTGTTTAGAGTTTCTTGTGTCTCATCTACGGTCACCTTTAAAATGTACTGAAAATATAACAAATTCAAATGTCTTCATTACCATTTTGGGGAATGTAAGAGAGGTTTTAATGTACAGTAGGTTTTTAAACTCCAGTCATAAGTATTGCACATAAATGTGAGCATGTCTGTATGTGCGTGTGTCAACAAATAGACGCATACTGCAGCATTGTGTTCACTGACCTCCCCACTGTAAAGTATGTCTGCTGATTGATGGATTTCATTGTTGTTGAATAATCAATAATTTATCAGGTCTGCTGTTCACAGCTGTAAAAAGTTGGGTTGTGGTTTTTAGTTGGTTTTATGAGGGTGGTACAGTCTTAAATTTGACCTGCCTTGTCTTGTCCTTTCCTCTGGTTTAACAAAAAATGGATTTGTTGGACATTACAAACAGATTTTAAACACTTCAGACACATAGCTACATAGCTGAGCTTTGTAACCTGAGAAAAAAACAAGGGCGTCCTTGATGCTGACAATCTCCCTTTACTGTGTGAGGTAACAAATATGTGATTACAATGTTCTCAACCAAACATTCCAGATATAACAATCATTACTGACAATCCTAGAATTCTAGAATACCGAGTTCGGCTTTCTAGAATACAGAGTTCTAAATATTCTAAAAAAGCCCACCCTTTAAAGGGTTCTAGAGAGAGAGGAAGAGGGATATCTCAGCACACTGAATACATAGTATAACCTGAGAGACCATGCCCATGCCTATGGGTAAATATCCACACAGGTCCATAGGTGAAAGCAGGCTTTTATTCAGTGGACCCAGTGCTGCTAGTTTATTGCAGCTGAAAATGTTTCTATGCAAACGCAGTATGGGGTTTACCTGTTGGCTTGCAGTTTGCATCCGGACTGTGTTTTCTGCAAAAACGTTGTGACAATTATGTTTTGATGTATTATTTTCTGTTAACCAATCCAGACAGGGCTCTACGCTGATCCTATTTAGCAGTACTTAGCCTTCTAACTGGAGAAATAATAAAGGAGCACATCTTCTAATTCCGATGCATTAGTGTGCTCCTTCATTTATCAACATAGGAGCACGCATTAGCTCCTAAAAAATGTTAGTGTAGAGAGCCCTGCATTAAAGGTAAAGTTTTCATTCGTATGAAAGAGAATCTGTGTGTCACCGTTCAACTGGCTCTCTTCTTCAGTTAGAACGGTTGTGAAATGAAGCATTTGCTTCCATGGAGCTTTTGTTCTGTTTTGCAACCGTCTGACAAATAACGTTTTGTGTCTCTTGAATTCACCCTGGTTACGACTTGGAAAAACAACATCATTACGGTTTGCACGCAACATGGCGTCTGTGATTTGTATGCGAGAGAGCTGAACAGAACGTAGAATCTACCACATACTTCGGGCCAGCCTCTGAGTTTGACTACCACGTTTGACTACAAATACAGGCATTCCTATACATGCTCACTGACCTGTGACCCGTCTGCCCGACAATCTCTGCTGACTGACAGATTTTTTTTTTTGGTTGAATAATAATGAACTTTGTCAGGTGTGATGTTCATAGCTGTAAAGAGCCCTTCAGTTCTGGCGAGAACCAGACCAGGGTCAAATACGCAATTGATTTGGACTCAAATGCTTTTCAGTGGTTACTTGATCTTTCCTGGTGCAATTGAGCCAACCAAGAGGATCTGAAGGGTTTCTTTTGAGAGTATTTCATAGGCTCCAGTACACCAGACAAGTGCAGTAAATTATTCTCAGTGGCAGTGAATTGCTAAATCATGCAGGCCAAACCAGAGCTGCTTGGCGCTGGGAGTTTCAGGTGGTTACTGACTGATTCAACCAAAGATGCAATAGCATGACTTTGATGTCGAACTGTAAATACGGGAATATTACTTTTTTACCCTTTGGCTAGCACCAGTTTATTGAAAGATAAAGTTGTGATATCATATGATGGCAGCCATTTTACAGTGCGGCTACAGCGGAACATGATGGCTGGTTCAGATTTGCAAGGTGTAAATATTATCCTGTGGTTGAGGCCTCATGTCAGGAGGTGGAGAGGGAGGGGAGTGAAGGACAGAGAGAGGGAGGGAAGGAGAGAGGGAGGGATTGAGGGAGAAGGAAGGAGAGAAAGCGGGAGGGAGAGCGCATAAATTAAGGCCTGACGGAGGCCTTGGCAGCAGGAGGATGTTCCGTTCCACTGGGAAGCGCTCGCGTGTTTGTCGAGCGGGGGGGTGGGGAAAGGGGGGGCCGGAGTATTGATTTTGCAACTGGGGCCTGGCACGAGCCTCTGGAATGCAGACCCCTGCTTTTGCAACAGCTCCAGTGTTTTTCGGACAGGACAGACCCCCCCCTCGAACCCCCCACCACAGCTATGTTTACACTTGGGCATGTTTCTCCCTGACTCAGCACATTTTTACAGCTAACAGGACAGCCTCAGTCCTGGTTAAGGGACTTTCCCAACAGACCACAAGACCTTCTCAGACATCAGTCATCGCTATGGGCCTTTTTCTCTGATGGTCAATGTTGTGTATGAGCTGAATCACATGGGGATACTGGGTGCTTTAGTTCTATGTGGGTACCTCTCAGGCCCAGAAACTACACCCCAGAGTGTGGCCTGGACTTCACAGTGTGGGCTGCAGTGGGCCTTACTGCAGGATTAAGACTATTTACTGCAGGAGCTCATAGGGACTCTGTGTTCCTCAGGGAAAGATACTTTCATGAGAATGTCTTATAAAAACAGGGAAGACACTCAGGACGCACTAACACACACAGGACACACCGATACCCTCAGGACACACCGATACCCTCAGGACGCACTAACTCACACAGGACGCACTGAGACACTCAGAACACACTGAGACACTCAGGACGAACTAACACACTCAGGACGCACTGAGACACTCAGGATGCACTAACACACTCAGGACGCACTGAGACACTCAGGGCACACTGAGACACTCAGAACAAACGAACACACTCAGGACACACCGATACCCTCAGGACGCACTGAGACACTCAGGACGCACTAACACACTCAGGACACACCGATACCCTCAGGATGCACTGAGACACTCAGGATGCATTAACACAGTTAACTCAGAACACGGTAACTCAGAACACGCTGAGAGATACACACAGGTACTCATCAGTGTAGTAACTCCCATTGGTTAGAGGTTAAAGCCGCTGTTGATCGTCCACACACAGTAACAGCAGACAGACAGACAGGTGCAGGACCTGCAGGAACCCACAGAAATCCCCACTGCTCAGGCACACCCACCTTAGTCCTGCATAGTGGATCAAGCCAAGTATGTCAGTAAGTGTATGTGCATGTGTGTTTGTGTATGCCTATGTTTCTTGGTATATACCTGTGTGTATGTGTATTTGTGAGTGTGTGCATGCATGTGTCTATGTGCATGTGCATTTATGTTTGTGAGCGCATTTGTGTGTGTGTGCGTGTGCATTTGTGCATGCATGCACGTGTTTTTGTGTGTGCGTGTGTGTGTGTGTGTTTATGCACATGCATGAGTGTGTGCGTTTGTGTGTGTATGCACAGGTGTTTGTGTGTTTTCCGTGTGTTTGAGTGTGTGTGCACACATGGGCTTGTGTGTGCCTGTGTGTGGGTGTGTGTGTACATGCACACGCATGTTACAGAGAGTATGCGAGCGCAAACTGAAGAATGTCTATGAATGAATGAATTCTATCTGTAAATCCAGAGGAGAAAGTATAAACTATGTGGCAATATTTTTTTAAATGTTCAGAAACTTAATCCTGGTTAGTAAGCAAAACTGAACCATTATTTCCCCTGAGCCACTGCGGTATTCTGTTAGTGACCAGAATCAAAACAGGATAGTTCATCGTACATTAAATCCAGATGCCACTTTGAAAGTGAGATTAATTTGATTCATGTTACATAAAAATAAAAACTTGTCCTAGAATTACTATGCTGCTCTGCTTTATACAAGCATCCAGCATGCACAGGAGCCCTGAATGCTTTTATGAAAGGTGTATATTGCATAAGTAGTAGTGAGTTGAGATTACTCTAATATAAACATAACAGAATGCAGCATATACGTTTTATAATCTGTTCAATTGGCACACCGGTCTGCTCCTTCATCGTATGCAGAGTTTGGCTCACTTTCATTAAAACGTAGCAAGTACAGGAAATGCATTGATATTAAACTGAACTTCAAAATGTCCGTAGTGTTTTATGATTTCCCAATGGGTTAGCTGAATTTCAATTCGGTTCACGGATTGACGAAATGAAAAAAATGGACCCAACCCTGATTTAAAGTATATTGCCTGGATCCAATCACCATTTTCCCTGCTGATTTATTTATTTATTTAATTTCATTTTGGTGAGGTGATGTAGTTGATTGCTGCACTGCAATTTCAAAGAATCAAGGTCTCCATCTAGTCATATTATAAACGGATATAGTTAGCCGTGAAATCACTGATTTGCCTTGTAGCCGATTGTGTTACACAATAGAACTGGAACGTGCTGCATTGACACTGTGGTTCATTTCAGCCACATCTCTAGTGCAAAGGTAAAATCAAGGCACTGAACATTAAGAAAAATATTTTGCAGTTATATTTTCCATGTACCTACTGGGGCCATTTCTGTACATATTGCACAGCTGCCATTTCTGTGAGTTCGGAATAGTGTTGGCTACAATGCAGATAAATATATAAATAACAAGCACGCACAAATTAAGCTTCACTTCCCTTTGCTTAAGCTAAAAGCCCCCTATGGAAACTCAATCACTGTCAACTGTTAGACAAGGCTGAAAATGCACTGTCGATATCGAGGGCCAAAGCCAAACCAGTGGAAGGTTGTTTTTTTTGGGGGGGGGGGGGCGGGGGGGTGGTAACGGGGGAAAAGAACACATGAACTGTACTTTCGCTTTTTTCCTTCTGTCGCCTGCTCTTAGGCGCGCCGAGTGAATCTCTAGACTATGACAAGGGCTCGGCGCTATTGATCCGCAGAGTGTGTGACGGTAATTCGGTTTGACGGCACGCTGCGCGGAGCTCGCTGTGCGGGGGACAGACTGCCGTGGCAGCCGGCACAGCCCGCTTCATCCAGCAGGCAATTCTGCACAAGAACACATCCGGACGTGGAGGATTACCGAGACACGGCAGCATATTCCGATCGTTCTGAGCGCGGTAGAACGGGGCATAGATTTTTTTGAACACTTTTAATAATTCAGCAAGTCAGCTATTGTCATCTTTCTCTGACACCTATTAATATTTTTTTCGTCATAATTAGATACATACAGGCATTCTCATACATACACTCGTATTCACGTATTTGAAGGGCAAGTTCCAGACCAAAGACTTTGTAAAGTTGTGCACGGTGGTTATTTTTAGAACGATACTGTTATACTATAGAAGCCTTCCTATCTTGGTTTCTCTGAGTTCATGTTGTTCTTCAGTCCAGAGAATGTGGCCCAAAAAATGTCAACCAGCAAAAAGCTCTGAACAATCTCTTTATTTTACCCTCTCTATATTTACACAACCAGCATACACCAGCTTAATGACTGTATGTACTCGTATGTTCACTGAACTTCTACGCAAACCATTATATCTACAGTATACATATATCCTGGATCTCAGGTAGATATCAAAAATGTTTACAGTCGTCTGGGCATAAAAAGACCTGCAAATCACCTATTCATATAGACCTACTGTATTATGGCAAAACATGAATTTGGCACTGGGATATACATGTACTACCTGCACACAAGTTAATACACATATACACTGTATATAGGTACACCCTGTATATAAATGTTATTGCCATCAGCGTGTTCTGTGTGAAAGACGAAACTAGGGTGCATCTCAGGGTCCTCTCTAGGATTTTATTCATTTTACAAAGCGGATTCACGCTGCAGGAAAAAGAACAACAATTCTCTTCAAGGATTTGGGAAGAACCCTGAGAGATATACGAAAGAGGCTTCAGTTGCGCAACACCTGAAAGTCAGTGTTTTAAAGGAGATTACAGCCGTTGCTCTTTTGAAGACGTCCACAGCAGGCACAGGTTCAAAATAATTTTTTACATTAAATCTACCTCAGCACCAAGTTTGATTATTCCCTCTCTGGGAAAAAAGGCACTGCGAAATCAACTTTTCATTTTCTTTTCACATCATTTCCAAGTTCACTTTTGACAGGTACTTGCTTCATGGGAGGTCTGAATTGGTGCTTGTGCGTGTAGTTTTTTTTTCCCCCTTCCACGGTTTGAAAACGACATTGGAGGTACTATGCTCTTCATGTTAACTGTTCTAAAACCAAAATAATCTGCGTGTTTGACTGGAAACTTTCACCGAGGCCATTTTAAATGCGGAGACCAAAGGCCACGGCTGCAATTAAGCAGTCAGGGACGCGTAATCATTCCCACACGATTCAGCACGAGCCATTCCCACTGTCCTGCAGAAGGGCAGGCAACTTTAATGCACAATTTTAACATTGCACAACATGTCCTGGGATTATGTAATGCATTATTAAATCAAATTGAGCGAAGCGAGAAACATCCTCATCCAGTATTTTCAAGTATTTTGACAGGATGTAAAAAGCCCATCATCAACATATCCTTTCATCTTTAAATATTGGACTGGGGGGGGTGAAAACGTGACAAGACTACAACACAGTGCCTACTGAAAGCCCTTCATACAGGGTAATGAGCTGCATTCTCAAAATGGTAAAATGACATTATTGTATTCAATAATAAGCGCTCAGGGAAAAAATACTTTGTCCGACAATTACTATTTCAACCACAATAAACATAAAAATCTGTTCAGTACATTGTGCACCCTCCTGCACAAGGGCAAGGTCACCATGTCACCCTTCCTTGTTTTGCGAGACGGGTAAAGACCTCAGGTGAGGAAGCGCATTCAGTTAGTAGCGATATCCAAACCTGCGATTCAGCCAGTGTGTACCCACTGACAATGACTACAGGTAGAAGCACCCACATTTTTAAACACTCAAACCTAAATCACTCCAAGCTATTTTTCAGGTAGACAGGTTAAGGATTACAATGGAAATCAGCTTTCTATCCTTCTTGTGCTATCCTTAATAGTTTTTTTGAGGTTTCATACTTGAAAGGATTCCTGCTTGAACTTCAGCTTGTATTTTTCTGCTGATAAATCGGTAAATACAATGCGGGGGATTTTTTGGCCATTCAGCCGTCCAGATGTGCTCTTGAACGACCTTCTTCAAGTCAAACCTCAAGAGAGTGTGGAGACTGAGGGGACAATCCACAAAAGGCCCGTGGGGTTTTTGTGCCCATTAAACCCTCACAGGTGCCAGAAACAAAACGATATGATTCACAAAGCACCAGCAGTGGGACGAAGGCACACGCAGCGGCCCCACCACGGAAACACCGACCCAGGGCACCGCCTGGGTCACACGCGCACCAGCTCCAGAATGACTCATTTTCATGGAAATGCAGCTCAACGCCACACGTCTGACTCACAAAATGGACGGCACATTACCGCACAGTTAGAATTAATTTTGTAAGGCTACCTGGCAGTTATGGGCACAGTTATGCCAATGTACCGACCTGCCAGTGATGGCGCTTGTCATAATTGTGTTTATTATGAATTTATAAATGACAGTTCCGAATACATTAGCACAAATATCTTTAATGCTGAATATTTTAACTGCTTTTCAAGGAGACCAGAAAACAGTGAAAATGAAATTATGAATACATTTAAAATAGGAATTAACATGGCTTATTGAGTTGAAATGAAAATATAAAAAAAAAAACTAAAACTAAAGCATCTGTTCAGGGGCATACTTTGAGTAGACAGTACATGTGTAACAAATCACATGTATTCATTTATTCATTTATTAGAATCTAAAAGATAAGACACTGCAGAAAATTAAGGGGATAGAAATCATTCAAATGAATGGGAACCATCGAGCTTAATGCGGCTTAATGGCCTATAATTGAGGTTGAAGAACCATCTAGAAATAAACAAGAGAGGCACCTATTCTTATATGCAAATATTTCAGAAATAAATATTTTATATAAACTCAAGTGGGAAAAGGGCCCCAGAATAGCCTAAATGGGATCTTAACAGAACTTAATGCCCTAAGTGTGTGATGGTGCGATGAGAAATTAGGTTCAGCTGTACTCACATAACGTCTTCCCATGTGGAGGATGAGGACTTCAAGACATAACCAGAAATGCTCAGAAAATTCAAGAAAAAAAGAGCTTAATTTGGCTCGATGTCCTAAAATAAAAATAGAAACATTCTAATTAAATTCAGGCTGAAAGGAGATTTTAGGTACTAATCATTAAGGAAGTCCAACAAATCAGTCAAGCTACGCAACTGAAAATGAACAGGAACCATTGAGCTTAACGAAGCTTAGCATGCTGTAATGGCTTAAAATTAAAGGTACAATAAAGGGAAAACATACAATTGAAAATTACATCTCACATCCAATTCATGCCTGAAATATTATTTTCCCATTTTCAGTTGAAGACTCATTTAATTTTCCCTTTTACCAAATAGATTTTGACAAGAATACTTCCTTATTCTTTTCACACCTGTCCTTTCATCTTCTTGACAACATTTTAAGGCCAATTTCCTTTTCATCATTGATCTTCACGATGGCACTTCAAAAATCAAACAGAAAAACTCCACTTCAGTGGCATTTAGCCCACAGTTTCAGCAGAGCCTTTATTACAGCAAGGCTGGAGCGAAGCATAGTGAGCACGGCATTCTCATCAGGTCAGTAGACACCTGGATAGGACACGGGTGAGGAAACGCATTAAATTAGTAACAATCACCACACCTGTGATGCAACCAGTGCGTACCAACTGCCAATCACTACAGATAAAAGCAGTGAAACATATAACGCTCTCATCAAACAATAAATTGTTAAAATCTCGTTAAAACAACTTGCCAATTAGTCAGGTGAAAATAGGCCTTCTAGCCTTCTTGTGTTATCCTTGATAGTTTTTAGGATTGGTAATTGAAGATGTTCCTGCTTGAACTTCAGGGGCACGTAAAATGTTTTGCTACGTTTTCTTTCTTCTACGACTTGCTCATGAGGGTCAACATCATGCCCTCCAGGTTGGAATCCAGACATCTACAGGGGTGGAAATCATGGTTGTGAGACATTTTGAAACTAGGTCGAGAGACTAGGTCAATGAGGTGTACTTTGTTAGGGTTACAGTGAAAACCTACAGGATGGTAAATCTCCAGGAACAGGGTTGGGCAGCCCTACTCTAGCTGTTGAATGAGGTGTGCTTTGTTAGGGTTTGAGCAAAAACCTATAGGATGGGAGATCTCCAGGAACAGGGTTGGGCAACCCTGACACATTCCCTCCCCTTTCGACAGCCCTCCTCTTCCTCTCAGCTCCACCTCTTCCTCTCCCCACGCTGTTCCAGGGAATTAGCACACGACTCACTGCTACACGCCACACGCATGGCTAAAGATTCGCCTGCTGTCGCCGACCATGCTACAAGCCTCCAACAGCGCAGCCCAATGTCAGAGCATAAACCTCTACAACGAGTACATCAAATACAACGCGCCCAACACAAAGTTGGGAAATCCCCAAAAGCTCAACCTCATAATTCTTGTTCTTAGTTACCGTCCAGCTTGTGAACTCATTTATTACACCAGTGCCGAGGGTTTCGACACTCAACTGGCAACACACTCCACTGCCCTGCCAAGGGGAGAGCATATGTGGGCTGAAATAGAGCCAAGTCTGGTACAGTACCCTTCAGCAATGTGGTGCAGGCTGGGAAACCATGCTTAGCAAAAAGTACTGTGGGCTTCTCTTTTGAGTCTTCGTCTATTGTTACTCTAACATAACGCACACCTTTTGTTCTGGAGTTTAACTCACCCCCCCCCCCCCCTAAATCCGGGATGCCCCTTTCTAACTGTAGGTCCTCGGGCACACAGCCAAAAGCTGCTATTTTCCCCTCTGCGATCCGCCAGCTAAGCCCTCCCTAACACTGTGGGGCTACACACCTGCACCTGGCAACGGTAGCACACAGGTGGCCCATCCATGAGGGAGAAACAGAGAGGATACTCTGCCAAATCACACCCTACCTGCCCAAGCATGAGCCTAATCTGCATATCTCACAGAGGGGCTCCCGTGTGCTATGTTTTTTTTAAAATAAAAACAAGGAGGAAAGTCAAACTCTGGTTTACTGACAGATATAGCTGTTCCATCGGGCTGTTACACAGTACTGTTCCATAGTGCTGTTCCACAGTGCTGTTCCACAGCGCTGTTACACAGTACTGTTCCATAGTGCTGTTCCACAGTGCTGTTACACAGTGCTATTACATAGTGCTGTTACACAGTGCTATCACATAGTGCTGTTACACAGATATGTGCCATAGTGCTGTTACACAGTGCTGTTACACTGATCTGTGCCATAGTGCTGTTCCACAGATCTGTGCCATAGTGCTGTTACACAGTGCTGTTCCACAGATCTGTGCCATAGTGCTGTTACACAGTGCTGTTACACTGATCTGTGCCATAGTGCTGTTACACAGTGCTGTTACACAGATCTGTGCCATAGTGCTGTTACACAGTGCTATCACATAGTGCTGTTCCACAGATCTGTGCCATAGTGCTGTTACACAGTTCGCTCCTGTGTTTCTGTGTGAGATCTTTCTGCCGGCCCCACTGTGGAACCGCCAATCAGTCAAGCTTCCATGTCCCAGCCCCGGACAGGTCCTCCCAGCGGTTTGAAGTGTCCCTCATGATTACACACCTCCACCCCAAACCCCCACCACTGTATTCTGTATGTGAGCAAACAGACTGCACAAACATTTTGTCAAGATTTAAATAAATTCTGTCACGGTAGGATCTCATCAGTATATCTCACCATCTATCTGAAACGGATTCAAGCAGAATTTTGTCAATCCAAGATCATGGAAGTGGGTTTTAAAGTGAATCTGAGCCAGTGCAAAAACCCCAGAAGACAAATCAACAAATTAACTGGACTCTCTTTCCGCAGAGTAAACCAAAAGAACCTCAGACTAATGTTACACTTTGACCTGACAAGCCACATATTAATGCAATTAAAACAGCCGTTGTTCATCTGAGACGTATTACCAAAGTAAGACCTTTTCTTTCACAACGTGAGAGATTGAGACAAGCGTTTATTGCAGGCAGCTGTGATTATTGCAACGCTCATTGCAGTGGTCTTCCAAAAAGTCTGCTGTTCAAAATGCAACTTTAAGAATATTAACCAGGCCAACATCTCCCATCCTTACGGCACCGCTGGTACCTGCGTCTTTTAGAATCAATTTGAAACTGTGTTTACTTGTTTTTAAAGCACTAAATGGTTTAGCACCAACATATATTTGTGACTGTTTATCCAAATATGTCCTCAGTAGGGCCCTAGGGCCCCGTAGTCCTGACCTGCTCAGTAAATCTTTAAAGAAATAGAGAGGAAGTGGGTTTATGGCCCAAAGCTATGGAACGGATCCGATTTGCAGCATCAGTAGACATCTTTAGAAGTGCAGCTGAAAACAAGTTGAAGACGGCTTTTAATTCACATGCTATTTCTGTCACGGATATTAAGCACGGTTTCTGGACCAAAATTTTATTTATATGTACATTTTTGCTGTTTAACCTCATCATTCACTTGCTTATTTCTTAATTTTATTGCCCTTTTAGGTACATTTAATTATTTTTAAGTGAGGCACTTTGGATTTCAGAACATTATGTGACAAGAGTAATCTATATAAATTAATTCTATTCATTTATTTAAGATGTTTAGCCAATTCCCAACTCAATTCAGGTCCCCCGTGTGAAAATGTCTAACCGCCTCTCTAAAAAAACAGGACATGTTTTAAATTTAAATTTAAAAAAAGAATACAATGTATATACAGTACGTTGCAACATGCTTCCCAAGAATTCCTTGGCCTTCCACCATACAGATCATGAGGAAAAGGAAATGTTTGGCGGACTTCGTTTGAGCAGAAGCAGCTGCTCTGGGCCCAGGATGTCTAATGTTTAACCCATAGCCACCGTTTCTTTTTTAGGTAAACAAAAATGTTATTACTCAGTAGAAAATGTTACAGAGTTCACTTTCCCTGCTCTGATGAATTTTTGGGGTGTTTTCTTACTCTTACTTGGCTGTTAACTATGTTTGACAGCCAAGCGGCTCGCCATCTGATTTGTTCTCATCTTTTGCCATGGCGAAATAGACAAAAATCCACGGGGAGTTTCCGAGCTCCGCAGTCGTGTCGTTAAAGACACTTTACTGTACATATCTTCAATGGTCTCTGCACAAAGAACAAGGATGTCTGTTGTAGGTGTAAGTGGTGCAATCAGGGTTGGAGTGTCAGAGCACTTAAAGCAACATTACCAGGCTTAGGCCCTATTCCAGTAAATTATGATTTTAAAAATATTTTAATTACAGGCTGTCACAAAAGGTGATTAGTAGCTCTCTTTTCCCCCGTGTGGTTTCTGATGACACCCCCTTTAATTCGTGTTTCGTATTTAATAGAAATTGCCTTGTTATCTATGCTTTCTCACTGCTGCTTTCAGTACACAATGTTTTAATGTTGAGGGTAACATTTTAACTAGGGGACTGGTGTTTGTGTGTGTGTGTGTGCATGTGTGTGTGTGAATACATACTGTATACAGTGTGTATGCGTATTGAAGGATTGTCTCGGTACTGTACACAGTAAAATGTGTATTCAGTGGACTCATATGTACTCTGTTTGGGTGGAAATTTCACCGTGTATGTATGTAGATGAACTGTATATGCGTGACTGTATTGAATGAGCATGTTTGTGTGTGCGTGTGAATGTGTGTATTTGTGCGTGTGTGTATTTCAGCATGTGAGTGTGTATTTGTGCATGTGCTAGTGTGTCAGTATGTGTGCGCATGTGCATGTGAGTGTGTGCGGACATCTGAAAGTGAGTAACCCTAAAGAGGTTATCATACAGAAATATTATCTGTGCGTTTAATCACAACCATTCTTCCAGTGTGGGCATCAGCATTCTGACTTGTGGTCCATTCAACATATTAATTAACATGTGTGTGCCTGTGTGTGTGCCTGTGTGTGTGTATGTGTGTGAGTGTGTGTGTGTGCATGTGAGTGCGTGTGTCCATGTGAATGGGCAACAGGTACAGTGGTTACCAAGCAGAACCTCAAAAAATGCTGGAGCTGAATATGTTCTATATATACAGTCGAATACCTTTGGCTATTATTTTCATGGATGAAGAGAAGGATTGTGAGTTAAAGGATCGTGGATGGAGTCATTAGTGTATGAGTGTAGCCCTAATGGGAAAAATGTGTTTTCCACCTGAGAAACCTGTTTCCCTGCTGAACCTTTTCAAATAAGCCGTAAGAACAACAGAGATGTTTTCTGACGTAACAGCTCCCCTTTCAACAACAGGCTCCTAGCAGTACTTTTCAAAAGGAACCACATGCAAGATTATTTCTTTTTTAATCTACAATTCTATAGAACATATTTGATCCAGATGGGACAAAACCGAACAACATCTTCCATCCTTCCAACCAGTAAAATAAGGCTCTTAACTGAGGCTCACAGAACACATAGACCTTTTCCATTCTGGCCACCGTAGGACCGTTCCATATATAGCGTGACCTTCGACCCCCCTGGGCAAACGGCTGGAGCTGTGCTGGGCCAGGCTGTCTCGGGAGGGGGGGGCGGGGGGTCGCTGGGGTCCCCCTCTTCCAGGAGAGGCAATGGGGTTGAGGGGCCTCCTCCCCACCCTCGCCCCGGCCTGTCACATTGCATCCCCCTGCCTCAATCCACCCTGCTCCGTGGGGAGGGGGGGCGTTCTGTCAATCAGCAGGGCGCTGTAGGTCCATCCCGGCAGTATGACCCCCCGAGTGTTCACCATGGAAACCACTGGCTGCCCCGACAGGGGCGCTTCAGTTCTTTTGTTTTTGGATTCGGTTTTGTCAATTTCAAGCTGATCCTTACAGTGCATACTTGGATACTCCAGACACTGTGATTCTTACAGTTCATACTTGTATACTCCAGATACTGTGATCCTTAGAGTGCATACTCTTGTACCCCAGACATTGGCAGTGTGTGGACAGTGCATACTTGGATACTCCAGACACTGTGATCCGTACAGCGCATACTTGTATACTCCAGAAACTGTGATTCTTACAGTTCATACTTGTATACTCCAGATACTGTGATCCTTAGAGTGCATACTCTTGTACCCCAGACATTGGCAGTGTGTGGACAGTGCATACTTGTATACTCCAGACACGGTGATCCTTACAGTGGATACTCTTGTACTCCAGACATTACTCGTATGCTCCATACACAGCCAGTATGCAGGACTCTTAAATGACTAAGATTATGATTTATGGACCGTAAAAACTTCAAGCTGCACAATATGAATCATTATCAATGAGCACATCGTGTGAGTGTGTGTGTGGTTTATTTTCAAGGTTAAGTGGTTTATGGAAAGTGTTGTTCTGAAGTGATCAAATGTTTCAAATGCTAAAGTTCAAGACTGATTGCAGAAAGTGCCATTGCCCTTCATTATAAATTAAAGGGTATATCAACAAACTAAAGGCCTAATCAGGTATTTTGAATCCTTAATTATATTCAAATAATCAACATAACAATAGTAACACTAGATGCAATCCCATCTCAAATTCTGGCAGAATTTGCTTTGTTTTATATGGCAAGAGTTTATGAAATACCAATACAGAATTTGTATGAGCATGAATATTTTTAGCTTGTAAGAAATATTTTTCAGGCACTCATATCACTTCCAGTTTGGTGGCAGCCTGCCTTGTTTGCATACAACAATGTGCTGGGGTTGTGTTGGCGGGGTGTAATTGTATTGAAATTGGCATCAGAATTCAGAACAAAAATGCCTCTGTTCTCTTACATTGATTTTCTGAGCCAATTGGATGTGGATTAGATGTTTGTGGAGTTTATAGAACCGGTTTGATCTGAACTCTCCGGATGTCCTCCCCTGCTGTAAAATCTGACAATACCACTGGAAAATTGAGCTGGTCTACCTGGGTATGAGCTGGTCAACTAAGGTGGCCAAGCGCGTCATGGAGCTGGTCTAGCTCTGGTCATGAGCTGCTCAACCAGCTTGTGCTGGTAGCTTGCCTGGCCATCCTGCTACCAGCCATTTCAAAACCTTGCTTAGCAGGGTCTGCAGCCATGTCACAGTGAGAAGGGAGTTTTATTGGGCCTCTGCCATGTTTACATTCGTGGACGTTCCATCACCCGGCCATCACACTGGTCCAGAGTGATATTGAGTCCAGTTGATGTGGAAAGAAGAATCCCTCTGGTCACAGCAATGTACTCTGGGAAAGCTAGAGAACATGCTGAGACTGGGTGAATGAACTGTGAACCACAACCTTTTGAGTCTTCACTTGCTTTGCCAGCTTCTGTCATAACATTCAGTCTCGGAATCACCCCATCGCTCAGATACACAGCTGCTGGAGAGCAGAGATGGAAGCACAGGGCTTTGGGCTGTGTTCCCTGAAAGGTTCTTGGTTCTGTGCTATTGTGTTTTTTCAAATGCCTGAAAGGTTCTAATGGTTCCAAACAATTGAAAGGTCCTGAGTTCTGTTTGCGTTCTTTTCTCCTATCCTGAGATTAATGAGATTTACTGAGAACTCATTTCCAACACATTATAGTTATTTAGCTGACGCTTTCACCCAAAGCAATTTACAGTTGATTTCACAACATAGTGGACAATCCCTCCTGGAGCGATGTTGGGTTAAGGGCCTTGCTCAAGGGCTCACAGCTGCACAGATCTTGTTGTGGCTACACCGGGGCTTGAACAACCAACCTTCCAGATCCCAGTCAAGTAACTTGGCTATAGGCTGCCCCACACCCAAGAGAGACCATGCCCACAGCATGTCCTCCATAGGGATCTATCAACTCTTAAACTTCCCCCTACCCAGCAAACATGACTCAGGATGACTCAAATCTCAGGATGAGTTCTGTGATTTAGGATTGGCAAAATATTAAAGGATTTGAGGAATCACCTCATAGCTAAGTCACAGTCAGGGAGAGAGCTTCTGACTGTGTTCATCCCCTAAGGACAGGTCATTTGCGGACCCAGTCATAACACAATCAGAAAGAGTACCTACGGCCCCAAAGCAAAACAGGCCATTTGTCACTGCTCGTTAATTAGCCTGAGGACTCCCTACTGACCTCACGAGCCGCCTGATTCGCTGTTTCATGCGATGTGGTGTTCTTCATAGCAACAGGTGAGAGTAAGAAGAGGAAACGCGAAAGCCTATAACCCCACGAATGAACATGAAGTCTTTGAAAAGTAGCCTCCCTTTAGATTCAATATGCTATTCTGAGATTTTTCTGCCCACAATATATCTTTTTGAGAGAAATAAGAGCATTAGACATTTTTGCTACCATTTCTTGAATATCATGTGAGACAATATGGCATTATTTTATTTATATAATAAAAAAAAAACATACATCTTACCATTCTTCCTCTTAATGTACATTGCGTTTTTTCTGTTATTATTTTTTATTTTATTTGTTTCTTTAAACTCCATTTTCTTTTCTATCTTTGTCAATGCAAATGTTCTTTCATGAAGTGACTCCAAACCAATGTATGGAAATGTTATTATAGCTATTATTATTATTAGTAGTTGTAGTAGTAGTTGTAGTAGTAGTAGTAGTAGTAGTAGTAGTAGTAGTAGTAGTGGTAGTAGTAGTAGTAGTAGTAGTAGTAGTAGTGGTGGTAGTAGTAGTAGTAGTTGTAGTAGTAGTATTAGTAGCATTAGTAGTAGTTTTATTATTAGTAGTAGTAGCAGTAGCAGCAGTAGCAGTAGTATTTTTATTAGTAGTAGTAGTATCTTCCATTTCGATCAGCCGATTACATTCAACACATTTTCAGTTCCTCAAAAAAAGTGTCAGTTAGACTTTGCCTCCCATCTGTCTTCCTTCAGCGTATCCTGGGCCCTGGATTCCCAGCAGTGCGGCCTCTGTTCTGCATTAATTTGATTGGACCCCCTGGCCGTCGGTAGGGGAAGTAATTAACAAAGGAAGTCAAATCGGATTCTGTGTAATGTCATCCCATCTCGTTCCCCCTCCCGATCGGTGTGTGCATATCTCCCAGAACAAGAGGGCCCTCTGTAGCATACGGAACGGTTTAGCAAACAGGCCCCGCACTCATCTGTCTGAGGGCTGTTTTTGTTTTCCATCTCCACTTCAGTCAAAGATGATTTTCCTCTAAAAAGGCAGATGCACTTTGTTCATAACATTACCAGATTTGGTTTTGTCTTGGGTTTTTTTTCTTTTTTTTCCACTGTAGAACTGAGCATTATAGAGTCTACTGTATATGTAGCAGAGCTCAGAAAGCTCCCTGAATCAGCCTCTTTGTTTTTTAATTGTCACCGGGGGGGATGTTGTAAGCCAGGCTGCTATTGGCCGGACTGGGTTTCCATTACCTCAGCGCTCGAGTTGGGCGTCGAAATTTTGTTGCTGTCCCACTCGGTTTCTCACTGCCCTGAATCTGTGAGCCTGCCTGAACTGCACACACCTGACCTATTCAAGTCAGGCCAAAGGGCATTCAGACATGACTAATCCACACATGACTGGAGAAAAATGTGATATATATTTAAATAAGATAAATAAAACTGGCCTCATTCTTAAGCTGGATATGAATATTTTTACCATAAGGGGCAGCATAATAAAAACCTGTCTGCTTTTGACAACCAAGTATCTATCTATCTTTTCATTCTTCAAAAAAAAACATCACAAGCTGCCAGCTGAAATATCCTCAAGAATATAAGCAGGGTCTCATTAAAACATGGTTTCCCCATAAGCATTCCAAAATATTCAGCATAACAAAAACAACCAGGCTACAGCTGACTGCATGAAAATGCAATCTGTCTTGCAGGCGCAGAAACAAAAACATTTACTGTTGACATGCTGTAAAGAATGTAGTCCATTTGCTTATATGATATTATATCAGAAACAGAACCGATTGAGTAAAACCGACCTTAAGTAATAAACTAATAATGACCAGACTGTGTTGGTGATGTAACACATTGGCATGCTTGGAGATGTAGTTTTTCCGGCCCGTTTGTAGTTCTCCCAGGGACACAGATGAGCTCGTTCTACCCGTCACCTCCACCCCTCGTCCCGTCTGCCCCTCCTGGTGTCCGGGGCCCCCCTGCCCCCACGGCGGAGGTGGAGACATCTGAGAACCGCGGTTTGGGTTCCTCTCGGCCACTTGCGGCTGATTCGCAAAAGGGCAAAAGGGATCCGGTTCCCCCCGGCTGCTGGGAGAGGCCTTCCGTGTCTTCAGCCCCCGGGTCCGAGCGAGGTTATGGTTACTCACCAAGTCCCCTCAAGGAGGGGCGGAGGGGGGGGTTTTGGGAACTTGACCCTGGAGTTAGTGCTCAACGAGGGGCCTCAGCAGCTGTGTGTCGCAGGGAGGGTGGAGGTGGGGAGCAGGGAGGGTGGAGGTGGGGAGCAGGGGCGGTCGTGGGGGGGGGATGTCCCTCAGCAGTTAGTGCTCGATCAGTGCAACTCCGTCTCTTAAAAACATGAAACTAACATCTAATACACCTTTCATTTTCAGCTTCCCCACAGTCATTCTATGTTGCAACGACCAAGCAGCGCAATCCTTGTGTCACGCAGAGAAAACGGAGGGAAAATGTTTAACGGCTGGTTTGGAACATCGCTCCGCGCTGTAACACTGGACTGAAAACACAGGCCCTGGGGTGTTGGGGAATATCCGCGCCTCTCGGTGAAAGCCAACTTTCTCCTCATTGCATCCGCGCTTGCACAACGCAGGACATGTACAGAACGCGACTTCCCGGAATGCTTAATGTTAAACGGCAACACCCCCCCCCAACGTCTCCTAGGTGTCACGTTTCAAGGCGAACACGTTCAGGTGAAAACTGGAATTGGATCTCGCCCAAGAATTTGGAAGCCGTCCCTGAATTTTTAGCCTCGTAAAAATTTATGGTCGTTTGGGAAGGGGTCAGATTCTCCGGCTTTCGGGAATTTCGGACAGAAACATACGGTGTGACGGAATTCTGTGAAACTGATATGTTAATGTTAAAGCACAGTAATCCTCTGAACAAGATCTATTTTTCTTTTGTTGACTGTATTCCACTGAACTCCTGACTTTGACCACAAATGGACCCTATGGTACAGCATGATTGAATTCCCAGTAAACCAGTGCAAAAGCTAGGGTCCATGAAGGGGGGTGTTCACAGAGAAACCAAATTATCAATACATCATGTAAACACCCATGTTGTAAAAAAACTGAAAATATAAAATATGTGTTATAGAACTGGCATATAGAATTCTTACATTCATTCAATAGTTTTTAACACATAAGGGACTTCACAACCCTTTGTAATATGTCACTATATACTCAGTGATCACTTCATTAGGTAGACCTGCACACCAGCTCGTTAATGTAAATATTTAATCAGCCAATCATGTGGCAGTAACAAAATGCATAAAAGCATGCAGATGTGGTCAAGAGGTTCAGCTGTTTTTCAAACAAATGGCAGGATTGGGAAGGAATGTGATCTAAGTGACTTTGACCGTGGAATGATTCTTGGTGACAGACAGGGTGGTTTGAGTATCACCGAAACTGTTGATCTCCTGGGATTCTCATGCACACTAGTCTCTAGAGTTTGCAGAGAATGGTGCTACAAACTAAATAAAATCCAGTGAGCAGCAGTTCTGCAGACAGAAACACCTTGTTAATGAGGAGAATGGACAGAGCATCTATGAACAGACCACGCATCATAACTCTAAGTGGATAGGTTACAGCAGTAGAAGTCTAAAAAAAAAGTCTAATAAATACCTAATAAAGTGCTCGGTGAGTTTATATAAAAGGGGCCATAGTCATGTACAAATAAATATGTTTTTGATATTTTTCATTTACTAAAACATTCTCATCAACAATCCTTTTGGTGTGGATAATGGGGAAAGATACCCTGAATGTCTGTCAATAAGAAAATATTAGCTTGTTTTAAGTTAGTGTTTGCTTGACTGGCGAAAGGTTCTTATCCCATTGGCAAATCTTGAAATGGGTCAAACTGTCTTGCCAATAGAAATTAGAAAAGTGTCAATATTAAGAATATAAGTACTAAAATACATGTTGAAATAGACTCATCTTTCTGGTTTTTGCAGTGTGAGCCTCTAGTATATCTCCACGTGAGATGTTTAAAATATTAAGCATCTTTAAAACCACGTGGTTCCTGTTTTGTTTCCAAGTATTTTGTTTGCTGCACAACACAATTACTTATCTGAAGATTTTCTGAAGAGATAAAGATGTAGTACACGTGTGTTTGACTCCTCAGTCACCCTGCCTATTCTCGTACTCACTGGTTCGGATGTCCGTGTAACGGCACACCGTATAAATATTTGTTAAATATAACTGCGGCCCCATTCAGCCGATACTGTAGCCGTAACTCCATCACAATCACCCAGACCTGGGAACGTAACCCGATACGTGCTCCTGCGGTCATTATTAATGGCCTAGTAACTGTTACCTGTTACAAACCAATTACTCTGTTATTAAACTTTGATGGGGCGCCCTACAGATACACTCTTATCTCCTCCTACCGCCACTTACTTTCACCTCTCCTTTCTCCTTTTCTTTTTTCTCATTCTCTCCATTCGGCTGTGGCGCGTGGGAGGTGTCACGTCCGGCGGTCTCTCGCGGCGTCGGGGGGCGGGGAGGGGGAGGAGAATTCTGCCACGGGTTCAAGAGGTGAAGAAGTGAAGAGGTGGAGCCAGGCGGCCCCTGGGTGACCCGGTGAAATCTGGTGACCCGGTGAAGTGATATGGTGCCAGGGAGGAGGGGAGAGGAGGAGAGAGAAAGGAAGAAAAAAAAGTTGCCACCTCTGCATGAGGTTAAATAAGGAGGGCGGGTGTGCGTCACTGGGTAATGGTGGAGGGGGGAGGGGGGGAGGGGGTGTTAACCACCAGCCATTTCTGTGGCACGGCACATGGCATGGACCTGTTGCCCAGCCACTGTCCGTGCTCCCGTACTGAGAGACACAGTATATTGGGCAGACTGGTGTCAGTGCGTCTGCTGGCCAAATGGACCCCTGATGTTAGCAGCATTATGATGCAGTTGGTGTAATTGTAGAGTAGCGACCGGGAGTGAGAGATCAGGAAATACTTGAGTCAACAAGACATGCTAATTCAGTCGCAGCCGGATGGCCGCTGCACTACTGCCTACTTGATAGGTGTCACAAAATTGTCTACATCCTCCTATTATGTGTATTACACACTCTTCATCAAACACTTGAAAAGTGTATAAAAAGTGGTCACTGGAAAGGTTTGGGGTTCAGGCTGACTGTAACTCAAACATTCGTCATTAGTGCACTTTGTCACTGCTGGTATTGGAATAAACCTTCTTTTACATTTTAACCAAGTTCGAGAGACGTCCTTTTTTCCTTAATTTACCCAGACCCATGGTACTTTCCCTTCCCTCAGTGAGGCCTGGAAGGCAGCAGGTGCCTCCAAGACTGCAAACAGCAGATCAGCCAGCGGGTTCAACATTGTATTGAATGTATTTCAATCAAATCTATCTGTATCTATGTTAAGGAGCGAGCTAGTTTGCTAATCTGTCGCTCTTGGTTTTGTAGTTCTAAATTGCGCTGCCTGCCAGGCTCCAGTGAGGGCAGGAAGGTATCTCAGCCCTGACTGACCGCAGGAAATCCTCGGCTGGGGCAGGGTCATGTGACATCCTGGTGGAAGCGTCACATGACCCCACAGTTTTGCTGATTACATCATCCCCCGTCACTGCCAGTGGCCCTGTCATCAGGGTGATTAATGTCCCTCTGCCACTAGGCAGCAGCATATGCTACAGCAGCATGAATTAGCATACTTTTTCTGAGAAATTTCACAGAAATGACACATTTCCTGATAAATACTGTTTCTGCTGCCGCATATCAGAAATACGCACTGTGTCTCTCTTCTCCTCCCATAAACTATAACTTATAACAAGAACGGCGCGTCTCCGTGAAATAAATGTTCACGGCTGTTTTCTGACTGAGACAATGTGCTGCAGTTGCGAATGAGATATTGCCCTTGCAACTGCTCAAGTATTCACAGGCACTCAGACTTTCATTATGTAGGGCTTGAAAGCAGTTCGCTACACGTACATTTCAGTAATTTAACTACTGTAGTGGGATCTGTAGGCTCATTTCGCCCGTCTAAGTATGCACTGACACCTTTAGCGCTAAATCCAGAGCTAGCACACTTATGGAATTCAGCACGGGCAACGGGAAACAGGCGGTTTTTAGGAAGACGATCGATTATTTTCATTTGAAAACGAAAGCAAAATCAGTGGCCGATCCGTGTCATAATCCGCTCGTCTCCCCCAAACAAACGAGGCCTGTTTCACCATGAAGAACCACCGCGGCGATCTGCACGCCCTTACCAACATGCTGAAAAAATGAAAAAAAGGAAGCAGCCACTTCCTGTGGAGGAAGGAAATGCCTCCCACACGTCCTCTGATTAGTCAGACAGTCTTGTCCCCGAATCGCGCCCACGCACCTTCCCCGATGGGAGAGTCTGAGCCCACAGCCGCGGCTAGAGAGACGCAGAGCGCCGTCTCCGAGCCATGCCGGTCACGTGACCCCGCATCGCACGCAACAGAAACAGTACGCCCAAATCCCATTGCGTTCACGGTCACCATTTTGTGACACTTGAAACTAGTGACTGCCTGATTTAGTGACACTTAAAAAAAATTGACTTGCTATCTGTTATGCATTCACTGACGTACATCCTCTCAGTCTAAAACAATCAAAGAAAGTAAAAAGGGAATATTACAGCAGAATCCCAACACATCACATTGAGGAAGGATCGGTCACTTACTGATCCCATGCGGAGATTGGGGGCCTAAACTCTGCCGGCTCCCAGCCTTTCTTCAGCAGAGATTATGGGGCGAGAGGCAAACCCAGGAGATGAGTTAATCTGAGAGACTGGAGCCCAGACTGGTCCGGTACTGCCATTGTGCCCCTAAACGAGCCTCTCAACCCCTCTGAATTACCCGAGTGACTGAAACACACACTATCCATCTGTAGAAACACACACACTGTAAACTGTATGTATATCCGTCTGTAGAAACACGCACACTGTGTGCATATCCGTCTGTAGAAACACACACCCTGTATGTCGTCATGTATAAGTCAGTCTGTGGAAACACACACACTGTAAACTGTATCTATATCCGTCTGTAGAAACACGACACTGTAAACTGTATGTATATCCGTCTGTAGAAACACACACACTGTAAACTGTATGTATATCCGTCTGTAGAAACACGCACACTGTAAACTGTATGTATATCCGTCTGTAGAAACACACACACTGTAAACTATATGTATATCCGTCCGTAGAAACACACACACGGTAAACTGTGTGCATATCCGTCTGTAGAAACACACACTCTGTATGTCGTCATGGATAAGTCAGTCTGTGGAAACACACACCCTGTACGTCGTCATGGATAAGTCAGTCTGTAGAAACACGCACACTGTAAACTGTATGTATATCCATCTGTAGAAACACACACACTGTAAACTGTATGTATATCCGTTTGTAGAAACACACACACTGTAAACTGTATGTATATCCGTCTGTAGAAACACACATTCTATACGTCATCATGGATAAGGCATTCTGTGGAAACACACACCCTGTACATCGTCATGGATAAGGCAGTCTGTGGAAACACACACCCTGTACGTCGTCATGGATAAGGCAGTCTGTGGAAATAAATTATGAAAATAAAAGGCTTGGGCATGCATTCGGCTTGGCCACAGCAGCTGGGTTGAGATATCATGTTTATTTAATAGAGCTGTAGACTCACTGACAGGTTGAGTCCGGGCTGAATTCAGATATCAGACTTTTTCTTGCATCTAGCATATAGCTATCCTCCACTACTCAGCCCACACTTTCTTTTCATCCTCCTCTCTTCACTCCTTCTCTTCCTCCTCTCCTTCTCCTCCTCCAGTGGCTGGGCCCGGTCACCGGGGAGCAGCGTCTCCCTCTCTCTCCGGGGCCGCGCGATCTAAACTGGGGGATGAAACGCGTTGTTTTAGCGGCGGCCATGGGGGGTTTTTATGGAGATTTATGGGTCTCCGCCGGGCCTAATTGCCCCGGCCGGCTGGCAGCCCTGCAGGGCCCGAGGAGAGCCGCAGCGGGGCCCCGGGGTGATAATCGCTCCGGCAGGTGTCCCGCGCACCGCGCGTGGCTCCTCGTTATCAAGACGGATGGTGTCACCGTGCTGCTCTTCTGGGGGGAGAGGAAGCCACACACACAGTGGAGTGGAGAGAGCTTCCAGGCTGGGAGAAGGCACGGGGGCCGCAGTACCGCGATCGGCCATCGGGGGCAGCGAGACACCCGACCGCATGCTGTAGACCGGTGGTCCTCACTCCTGGTGCTGGAGAGCCGCAGGGTGTGCTGGGGTCCTCAGTCCTGGTGCTGGAGAGCCACAGGGTGTGCTGGGGTCCTCAGTCCTGGTGCTGGAGAGCCACAGGGTGTGCTGGGGTCCTCAGTCCTGGTGCTGGAGAGCCGCAGGGTGTGCTGGGGTTCTCACTCCTGGTGCTGGAGAGCCGCAGGGTGTGCTGGGGTCCTCACTCCCGGTGCTAGAGAGCCGCAGGGTGTGCTGGGGTTCTCACTCCTGGTGCTGGAGAGCCGCAGGGTGTGCTGGGGTCCTCACTCCTGGTGCTGGAGAGCCGCAGGGTGTGCTGGGGTTCTCACTCCTGGTGCTGGAGAGCCGCAGGGTGTGCTGGGGTCCTCACTCCTGGTCCTGGAGAGCCGCAGGGTGTGCTGGGGTCCTCACTCCTGGTGCTGGAGAGCCGCAGGGTGTGCTGGGGTTCTCACTCCTGGTGCTGGAGAGCCGCAGGGTGTGCTGGGGTCCTCACTCCTGGTGCTAGAGAGCCACAGGGTGTGCTGGGGTTCTCACTCCTGGTGCTGGAGAGCCGCAGGGTGTGCTGGGGTCCTCACTCCCGGTGCTAGAGAGCCGCAGGGTGTGCTGGCTTTTGTCGTTACTCAGCACTTAATTGATCAATTAAAGCAGTTTAATGACCACTGCTGTGGAACTTTATTTGCAGACATACAAATAACAGTTGAGGACAAGGACAAAATTTGGTTTCAAATGGGAAATCTGTCCATTGACCCCCAAAAGAAGATGTTCTGCCCTGTTGGTAAAAGGCCGTATTTTGAGGGAAGCAGTGATTCATGTCTGTGCAGAACCAGGGAGGTATTCTTTATGGTTTTTCAAGAATGGAAAAACATGACTTTATTAATAGAGATTCATTTGCGCAAGCTTTCCAATCATTCAACCATCTGAAATGGATGTTTTTGTTTAAAGCTACTTAACAAGAAAGCAAGTCTGATCATGTGCATATTTCTTGAAGGCCTTGGTTTTCGCAGAGAGAAATATTTCATACATTTTAATGATGGGAAAATGTGGTATTTGAGTAAGCGGCTGTTGCGTGCAAGTGGGAGAGGCAGACTGGCAGGAATGCAGGAGAGGAGTTCCCCATCCCAGCAGGGAAAATTTGGGAAACATGGTGAAATGAGTCCTTGATATGGAGCTCTGCTCCAGCAGAAGTGGTGTCTGAGAACAGTGCCTACTGGACTGTTCTGGAAGCTCAGCTTTTCATCAGATTGTGACTTCATTTTGTTTTCATCCCAGAGTATTCCTGCCTATGTTATTCAACTGAAAGCTGTAGTTGGAGAAATCTTCACAATCATACATTTGATTGACTGTGTTGCAAAAACTTCACCTGTTCACAACCTCATTCAGGATGTCAACAGGTGAATTCAATTAATTTGAACATCCTTGAGGAATCGATTCAGTCTTCATTGCTTTAGTGTGCATGCAGCTGAATTCAGCCAGAATTTCTTTAGTGTGCATGCAGCTGAATTCAGCCAGAATTTCTTTAGTGTGCATGCAGCTGAATTCAGCCAGAATTGCTTTAGTGTGCATGCAGCTGAATTCAGCCAGAATTGCTTTAGTGTGCATGCAGTTGAATTCAGCCAGAATTGCTTTAGTGTGTATGCAGCTGAATTCAGCCAGAATTGCTTTAGTGTGCATGCAGTTGAATTCAGCCAGAATTGCTTTAGTGTGTATGCAGCTGAATTCAGCCAGAATTGCTTTAGTGTGCATGCAGTTGAATTCAGCCAGAATTGCTTTAGTGTGCATGCAGTTGAATTCAGCTTGTAAAAGCAGAGCCCGGACTCCAGCTTTGTAGAGCAATCCCATCAGCCACCAGCTCGACCCAGTGGGTTACAGAGCAGGGAAACAGACAGGTCACATGATACACTTTCCACATCCTGCCACAGTTCACTTTCTCCCTCTCTCTTTACGTCCATCCATCTTCTGTTTCTCGCTGTCGCTGACGACCGGCGGGGATTAGCGCCACGTGGGGGGGTGTAAGCTGTAACGGGGGGGGCACATGATATACTTCAGTAAGTGGGCAAGTGCACTCTCAGAAATAAAGGTACCTACAAAGGTACAAATGCTTGTCGCTGACGCGGTACTCTATAGGCGCATAAATTGTACACTTAGCCAGCGATATATAATTAATTTCTGTCGTACCTTTTTTGCTTGGAGAAGGTACTCATTCATCCCAAAGGAGATCACTGTACTTTCAGGGCACATTTGAGAAATGCGATCCTCGAAGAACAGAAATGTACCTGCACTGTCACTCTATTTGTGAGAGTGTTCCCAATGATGTCACCGGGAAGGGAAGGGAAAGGGGGCCACCCGTTAGAGGCAGACAATTTGCCAGGTAAATTACAGCATCGTTATGTCCGTAAGGACCGGAGCGTCTGGGAGAGCGCGCGTGTAGCTTCTCTGCAGACACTCATTATTATTTATCTGTTTGGCAGAGTGCCTGCCGCTGGCTGGCTCACACAGAGAGCACTTTACATATCATCCCCTGTACTGCTGGATATCCAATACCCCAGGGCGCAACAGCAGCACCCAGCTCCGGAGGCCCGGCGGCGGCCATTTTGAGTGTCTTCTCAACCCCTCCACTACTGGACACAGTGGGTACTTTGGTGATGTTCAGAGGCCGGGGCGGCAGTTAGGAGTCCAGGTTTGGTTGTTTTTTTTAGCAGACGTTCAGAGTAAATGCAGAGTGAGTGCAAACTCGTGTCCGGTTGCCCGCGGTTGAGCCAGGCAAAGGACTCGCGTCCTCTAGGAGGGCACGAGGGAAGTCGAGCTAATTCGCAGAGTCATGCTGGAGCTCCTCCCTCGCGTTCGCTTTGAATCCGCCACGCTTGCAAAATTTAAATCTGAAACGGGCGAGGTCAGAGAGGAACGAGGGCTGTGGGAGCTGAGAGAGCCCCCCTGCCCCTCCCCCTCCTTCCCCCGCCTGTCAGACAGGCAGCGACTACATTAATAACAAGGAACAGTCATTCCACTTAATGCATGAATATTGGATATGTATATGAATGTACCTTTCATCTTTCATACGCATTCGCAACGAGGACAGGGGCTCTCTGACCTGAGCCGGCCCGCACGCAACAGGGGTGACGTGTCGGGACACTGCCAAAAACCAAAAAATAACAAGTGTTTTCATTCTGAGACTTAAGATCGGTTCTTATTTTTGCTAAATAAGATGAAAGTACTACCAATGAGGAAAGACAGTTTGACTCTGGAATATGCCAATGGAATAAGAAAATTTCACTTGTCAAGCAAACATTAACTTAAAACAGACCAATATTTTCTACTTGTGAGGAAAAATAAGATCTTAAGTGTAAGACTAAAACGCTTGTTTAGAAAGTCACTTTTTTCAGTAGAGGGGGAGCCAGGACAGGATCGTTCCTAACGATGGTTAAATAAGATTTTAAGTCTCAATAGAAGTACTAAAATACTTTTTGACATCGACTCATTCTTGGTGCTTGCAGTGTGACGAGACTGAGAGGTAACCAGAAAAAAGCAGTTAATGTGCCCAGGGCAGTACTCTGATCGAGCCGGGCACATTTTTGCATATTTAAAGCTCTGGAAAGCCGACCTGTATTTAGTGATGAGGAGACGGTCCGTATGTACCTAATGCTCTCTGTTCTATTCATACTGGAAAACAGGAAGAGAAACAATCTCATGTGGCTCATATTTCATTAGGAACTGTATACCCCCAAACAATTTATCAACCCGCGGCTACAAGCCTGATCGATGTCGAGACATGATGTAACCACTTTTCTACGTATAATAGATTGGTGTTTTCTGCTCATCAAATTACAGACGTCAAAAAAAAAAAACTTTCATTTCTGCCACACTAATCAACGTAATATCGACCCCCATGACCGACACTGATTAGGGTTCTAACCGACGCCAGATTTTCTTGGTGGGTGTGTTCGGCTAACTTCAGCTTAGACTTTGAAGAAGCAGTCAGTCAATCAAATGTTCAATTTGAAAATGTCTCTGACTACAGCTTTCAGGAGACTAGGCCGGAATAGAGAGAGAAAGATGGAGTGAAGTATAAAGTATAAACCATGCAGGCGAAAGGAAAAAAAAAACACAAATAATTTAATACTGTGAGACAGAACATGGTGTAAAAACCCTGCTTTTGATTGCGAGCGTGTAGAATGTACATCCTCTCATATGTGTCGAGAAATAAATGATGACGGTGATGGTTTTACGCTGGAGTGAACTGATGAAATTCTGCTCCCAGAAACCCCAGCGGTGGACACCACAGGCGGCGAGCTCTCGCGAGAGGCGATTGCAGCACGCACTCTGCCAAAGAATCACTACTTGGACAGGTTGCAGGTTTAAGGCAGAAATTTCATCAGCGGTTCGGTTTACAGTGTGACTTGCAGCTTTTGGAGAGGTTTTTTCTATTTTTTCCTGTAAGATGAACGTACAGTCATTGCCTAGGTATGCGTGCCATTACTTTGGTCGCGAGGCTAATTACGTTTTTCTTTGTAGTCGCTCTGAGAATGTATTGATTTGAGTGAGTTTCTGTCATTCTGACATTCTGTCCACAGTCGACAGCAGTAAAAGTGAATAGAATGAGAAAGAAAGACTGAGCTCATTCTGTTCCTTCTACGGGATGAACTCCAAACGATTAGAACGTTTTAACCTTTTGCATGATAGTAGTCCTTCAAAGTAGTCTTTGGAATGTTTTTTTTTTAATTGAACATTTTTTTTTAAAAGGTCAGTGTTCTGCGGGGCGACATGGCTCAGGTAGTAAGAGCAGTTGTCTGGCAGTCGGAGGGTTGCTGGTTCGATCCCCCGCCCGGGCTGTGTCAAAATGTCCCTGAACAAGACACCTAACCCCCAAATGTTCCTGACCAGCTGGTCGGTGCCTTGCATGGCAGCCAATCGCCGTTGGTGTGTGAGTGTGTGAGTGTGTGTATGAATGGGTGAATGAGAAGCATCAATTGTACAGCACTTTGGATAAAGGCCAACCATTTACCATTTTACCATTTACATACCTTAAGTTACCAGTAGGGGCTGTTGTATCAGCATTAGAATGTTCCGTTAGAAACAGTATAATCACATTTGTGATCTCTCACCTTGAAGTGTTAAAGAGCCCCAGCATACCAGCATACACGACTACTCTGGTCTTAGTGTAGGACCCCATGTGGGCACTCCTTTCCTACCCAACAGACCAGCTATGGCTAGCCACACACCAGCTATGACCAGCCTCAGACCAGTTATAACCAGCCACACACCAGATATGACCAGCCTCAGACCAGTTATAACCAGCCACACACCAGCAATAACCAGCCTCAGACCAGTTATAACCAGCCACACACCAGATATGACCAGCCTCAGACCAGTTATAACCAGCCACACACCAGCAATAACCAGCCTCAGACCAGTTATAACCAGCCACACACCAGCTATGACCAGCTTCAGACCAGTTATAACCAGCCACACACCAGCTATGACCAGCCTCAGACCAGTTATAACCAGCCACACACCAGCTATGACCAGCCTCAGACCAGTTATAACCAGCCACACACCAGCTATGACCAGCCTCAGACCAGTTATAACCAGCCACACACCAGCTATGACCAGCCTCAGACCAGTTATAACCAGACACACACCACTTTAATTCTAGAATCAGAGATTCAATTATTCTGTACTGCAAGCAGGCGATCAGGTGGGCACGTTGACCATTCAGCTCGCCCATTCGCAAAGTCTTCACCACCCCTTCCAGTGACCCCGACAGCGCTGGCCAATCAGGTCTCTCCGACGCTGCCCCGTCGACATCTCTGGCTTCCTGTCCCCGTCGGGGTGGAGCCCATTACAGCGCAGTGCATCATGGGGTACTGGAGGAGCAGCAGCCATGCGCTACCCCGGTACAGCCATTAGGCTAATGACTGTCCTTTTCTTCTGGTTGAAACCCCAAACCTGTTTTGAAGTCGAAGCGACAGGCTGATCTGAATATTGGAACAGGCTCTGAAGGCCATCTGCTCTGTCTGCGATCTCCCGTGGGCCTCAACCAGAAAAACACAGCCCCACCAGCTCCCCACTCAGAAACACAGGCTCCCGCTAAACACACACACTCTTTCTGAGACAATCTACTGAGCACAAAGTTTCTATTTAATTGGCTGTCAGGGCCGGCCGAGTGATTTGTTTTGTCTGTAGACGCGAGTGTTTTTGGACTCTGGCTCTGATATAATGGATTTTTTGGTGGGGTGGGATGTTTGTTGGCAACATCCGCAGGCTGCAGTCTGGTGCAACAGAAGGGACAGGTGATCAAGGGCAGGAGTCAGGTAAACACCGGTTCACTGAAACTATCGGATTAGCACCACAGTCCGCACCGGGGAGACAAAGAGATTCGATATAAAAAAAAGGTTGTGTACATTTACAGCCCCGCTGTAAAACTCGACGCAGCAGATCACGAGTGTGCGGAGTCCATTTTGTCTGATCGCTCCTCGGAGAGAGTGGCTGGAAGGCGAGGTTTACAGGCCGATAAACCTTCCCCGACTGGGCGATGACAGGAGTATCAGCTGTGAAACCGAGGGCCGCTCTGTACGCCTGCCAAACTTTACACTCGTCAGTCACCTTGGATTCCTTCTCCTAGATCTGCTAGAATGTTCTGGAATAATGTTTTCTGCTTGCAGCAGACATGTGTCTGTGAAGTGTCTGCTCTCCTCTCTGGAGATGTTCTGTAAAAACAGTCATGGAGGAGGCATCAGTAGGTGGGGGGCAGATCTCCAGCCATATACACAAGGGTAGGGCTTCCAGTTCCTGCCATGGCACTGTCTGTATTTTAGTCTGATATTGAGACTTAAAATCTCATTTATTTTGCTTTTTTGCTTAAACAAGATTTAAATATTGCCAATGAGGTAAGACATTTTGACTCATTTCAAGATTTACCAATGGAAGACTTCACTTGTCAAGTGAACATCAACTTAAAACAAGCTAATATTGTCTACTTGAGAGAAGAAAATAAGATCTGGTTAAGATTTTTTAATATAGATTTTTTAATAAAACAGAAAGAAAACAGGGTGGGGCATTAATAAAAGGAGAGCCTTGCTGCTGAGGCAAGTCGCTCATGATGGCAGTTCGTCTCTGCCTTTGCTTCCTCTCTCTCTCTCGCACTCTCTCTTGCTCACACTCTTGCTCTCGAACTCTCTCTCCCTCTCTCTCTCTCCCTCTCTCACTCACTCTCTCACCCTCTCTCTCGTTTACAGTGGGGGGTATTAATTAATGTGATTGCTGATTGGCTGTAAGCTGAAATAAGCGTGTCTTGGCATTCTCTCTCCCTGTCACCGGCAGCTTTTTGTTTTGTTCCAGTTTTACCTGACATTACATGATCGCTTCATTTCTTCTCACATTTACTGACATTTTGTTTTACGAGTGAGCTGCTCGGGTGGAGGCATAATTCCTCTGGATTGGCTGTGGGCTCTCAGCAGTGTCCACAGTGCCTCCTGATTGGCTGTCTGCTGTTAGCACAGGGTCCCCATTGGCTAGATTGAAGCTGAGCAAAGCGATGTGGGCTGCGTCTCCGTGGAAACAAATACAATTTTAGCCGGCTAAATTGGTTTGAAAGAGACATTAGGACAGGACAGCTGAATGATGTCAGAGGCAGCAAATTCTATCAGTAATGCTCTTCCCCTTCCTATCACATGCCTGTATTTCTCAGAGACAATATACCAGCTTTTCTCTGAATCAATATATCAGCCTCTCTCTCTGTCAATATTTCAGCTCACTCTCAGTCAATATATCAGCTCTCTCTCAGTCAATATATCATCTCTCGGTCAATATATCAGCTCTCTCAATCAATATATCAGCCTCTCTTTCTGTCAATATATCATCTCTCTGTCAATATATCAGCCTCTCTCTCAGTCAATATATCAGCTCTCTCAGTCAATATTTAAGCTCTCTCTCAGTCAATATATCATCTCTCTCTCAGTGAATATATCATCTCTCTCTCAGTGAATATATAATCTCTCTGTCAATATATCAGCTCTCTCTCAGTCAATATATCATCTCTCTGTCAATATATCAGCCTCTCAGTCAATATACCAGCTTTTCTCTGACTCTCTCTCTCAGTCAATATATCAGCCTCTCAGTCAATATATTAGCATCTCTCAGTCAATATATCAGCTCTCTCAGTCAATATATTAGCATCTCTCAGTCAATATATCACCCTCTCAGTCAGTCAATACCTCACATTTATTGTATATGCTGTTTTATATTGACTGTATGGATGGAGCTGCTGGCTCATGAAGATTACAGGTGTTGTCAAGATGCGGGATACTCTAATAAATGACTAAAAGATAAACAGGGGTGCAAACAGATAATCAGGAAACAGGATTCAGGTGAAACTAATAATACATAACAGAACTAACGGAAAGCCACGAGGGATACAAAAGGCGAAACGCTGGGGACAGGCAAAAATACTGAAACCAAAACAATACAAATTAATGTGCAGTGAGATATCAGCCATTGTCCTCACTTAAAGTACAATCTTGCCACAAAATATGTAATCTGATGTTACGGTTGGAGTAGCATTTTGATATTTACCACACCTGTATGGGGAACCTATTTAGTTTCCTGCCATAGGCGATTTTTAAACAGTTTATTGCAAAGGCAAATGTGATGTTTGGCCATTAAGCATGAGTAGACTGGTGTTTATCTGGTAGTGCAGGGGTGGAGGTTGTGGGGGCGGACATTTGTGTTAAAGGTTAAATAAATGGTGGGATAAGAGACAAAATGGTGGCTCTTTACCAGTGCAGCATGGTCAGGGTTGACCATTGGGGTTTAGGGTGCTCAACCACGTCCTTAGTTGTGTTCAGTGAAGTGCAAATTTCACATTATGCGTGTTTAGCTGACGCTTTTATCCAAAGCCACTTGATAAGACTGACAGTTGATTAGACTAAGCAGGGACCAGTCCCCACTGGAGAAATGTGGGGTTAAGGGCCTTGCTGTTCAAGGGCCCAACAGCTTATTGTGGCCACACTATTGTGGCTTTAACCACCAACCTTCCAGGTCCCAGTCATGTACCCTAGCCACTCGGCTACCTGCTGCCCCCAAATGTTCAGGCGTATTCAGCACAATGCACAGCCTGGGCCGTGTTCAGCAACAGCTCACCCTCTCAGTGGACAGGGCCCACCCCCACAGATGACAGATCGTTCCCTCATTCCTCAGCCTTCGCACAGAGAGAGAACCCCAGAAATGTAAACCGAGAATCCTTTCCCAGGCAGCGGAGCATGAAGATAACGCGAACGCACTCATCATGGCTGCCTCAGGACAACTCTCCACAGAACACCCAGTGCTGTATGCCAGGGGACCTCACTCTTACCCAGAAAGGGCTGGTGTGGGTCCAGGCTTTAGTTCCAACTAAGCAGTTACCCACCTGATTCTACTAATCAAGGTGTGTTATGTCTGCACACTGGGTTATCAGTTATAGCATTGTTGTATTGTGCTACAATCATTGTATTATGCCTGAGTGATGGTTATTGAATTGCGTTGCTCTGGTCTGTGGGGATCGTGAATGCAGAAGTAAATTACATCGTGTTGATGCTATGACTATGTCATAGTGTGATCCTTTCGAACAAAATAATGTCCTTACAAAGATGCTAGTGGTTGATAGTAGAATCAGGCGTATAACAAAATCCTGCACGCATACCACACCAGCCCTTTTTGGTAAGATTGAGGACCTCTGCGATGGTGTGGAGGGGGGGGGGGGGGGGTTGGGGGCCTCTCTCTATGCTGTGTGCCAGGATTCAGCAACTCACAGTCACAGAGGGCCGAAAACTGCTGGTTTTGTACGTGACATCACATTAATGGCATTTGGCAGACGCTCTTATTCAAAGTGACATACAGTTGATTAGGCTAGATTGCAGGAGACAATCCTCCCCTGGAGCAATGCAGGGTTAAGGGCCTTGCTCAAGGGCCCAACGGCTGTGCCAAGCTTATTGTGGCTACACCGGGATTCAAACCACCGACCTTGCGTGTGCCAGTCATGTACCTAAACCACTACGCGACAGCCCGCCACGGTTTTCCACCCTCCCTTTACCTGGGAGTCAGACGTGAAGACAGTCTGTCCCACTAATTACGGGGGAGAAAAGAAAAGCATGGCTGGATTTGGATTTGAGGGCTGGAGTTGACGATCACTGCCGTACGTGATGGTTTGGAGGCACAAACTCTAAAATGCGCATGATAGAACACAGGAACTCATCTCCACCATATTCCACATTAAGAGCACAGTAACTCAGGCCAAGGATTACAAATTGAAGGGGGAAAAGAGAGAGAAATTACTTCATCCTCAGATTTTTTCAATGACAATCATAATGGCTATAAAACTATTTCAGAACAAACATTATTTCCAGGCTCCGCTGGCAAAGTGGGCCTGTAAACCATCAGGTTTCTGTTTTTGTTTGTCTTTTTTTTTTCTTCTGTTTTTGTTTTTGTGTTGGTCCAGGGACAGCCTAAGGGGCACGCCGTAGCACATTGTTTTGCACCCAGCCGGTGGAGTGTTCAGGGGCTGCTATAATTAGCTTAATGTTTCCGAGCTTTGTGGTTTGCTCATTGGTAAATTTCAGACAGAGCAGCACCGCTATACGTCTGTAGGGTTTCCAGGGCAGCCACTGCTCTGCCTGAGATGTACCATCAGAGTGTATGTAAGTGTGAGTGTGTGTGTGTGTGTGTGTGTGTGTGCGCGTGTGCGCGCGTGTGTGTATGTGTGTGGGTATATATGAAAGACAAAGATAAATATATGTATTTCCTCTCTCTACATTCTCTACATCACGTGACTCCTTGCCTTTTTTTCTTACTCTTCACATGCATAGCTACACATCACTACACATCACTGCACTGCTACACATCACTACACATCACTGCACTGCTACACATCACTACACATCACTGCTACACATCACTACACATCACTGCACTGCTACACATCACTACACATCACTGCTACACACCACTACACATCACTACACACCACTACACATCACTGCTACACACCACTACACATCACTGCACTGCTACACATCACTGCTACACATCACTGCACTGCTACACATCACTGCTACACATCACTGCACTGCTACACATCACTGCACATCACTGCTACACACCACTACACATCACTGCTACACATCACTACACATCACTGCACTGCTACACATCACTACACACCACTGCACTGCTACACACCACTACACATCACTGCTACACACCACTACACATCACTGCACTGCTACACATCACTGCTACACATCACTGCACTGCTACACATCACTGCTACACATCACTGCACTGCTACACATCACTGCACATCACTGCACTGCTACACACCACTACACATCACTGCTACACACCACTACACATCACTGCACTGCTACACATCACTACACACCACTGCTACACATCACTACACACCACTGCACTGCTACACACCACTACACACCACTACACTGCTACACATCACTACACATCACTGCTACACATCACTACACATCACTGCACTGCTACACATCACTACACATCACTGCACTGCTACACATCACTGCTACACATCACTGCACTGCTACACATCACTGCACATCACTGCTACACACCACTACACACCACTACACTGCTACACATCACTACACATCACTGCTACACATCACTGCACTGCTACACATCACTACACACCACTACACTGCTACACACCACTACACACCACTACACTGCTACACACCACTACACATCACTGCTACACATCACTACACTGCTACACACCACTACACATCACTGCTACACATCACTACACATCACTGCACTGCTACACATCACTACACATCACTACACTGCTACACACCACTACACATCACTGCTACACATCACTACACATCACTGCACTGCTACACACCACTACACATCACTGCACTGCTACACATCACTACACACCACTACACTGCTACACATCACTACACATCACTGCTACACATCACTACACACCACTGCACTGCTACACACCACTACACATCACTGCTACACACCACTGCACTGCTACACACCACTACACATCACTGCACTGCGACACATCACTACACATCACTGCACTGCTACACACCACTACACACCACTGCACCACTACACATCACTGCTACACATCACTACACATCACTGCACTGCGACACATCACTGCTACACACCACTACACATCACTGCACCACTACACATCACTGCTACACATCACTACACACCACTGCACTGCTACACACCACTACACATCACTGCTTTATATCACTGCTACACATTACTATCAATGTGTTGGGCCACATTTTTGCATGTGGTTCCCTGACCATGCGTATGATAAAGTCCACGGAGATATAAGTCTGAAAACATGCTATATTACAGAATATAATATCTGGTTGAGGTTCATTTGCTTAAATCAAGCATGTAATAATCAGTGGGTGTGCACCGTGCACAGAGGTGATTTGTAATTGGTTACAGGGATGGAATAAGACATTTCATTGGCTGTAGAGCCAAAATTACGAAAGTACGTTAACAAAAATTCATTAGCATAAGAAATTATTCTTCTGAATCATTTGGATGTGAATAGTGCAGAGACAGATGGATTTGCAGATCGCAGCAGGAAAGAGATTGAAGAAGGAAAATTAGACAAGACTGGAAATCTTGAGAAAACAGCAAGGGAAGCAAATGAAAGATGCGCAGAGAGAGCTAAAGATAGCGGCACGATAATTTCCCCTTTTCATCTGCCCTTTGCTGAACAGAAACAACACCAAATCCGCATTGCACACTGTTGCTCAATACTTTGATTCGCTCTTGCATGGTGAGGAAATAAAAAAAAACCTTCCACGGAAAAAGTATTTTTGTGGTTTGCCTCGATATCCGTTCGAGTGGGAGGGAAAGAGAAGGCAAGAACAGTGGATGGTGAAGAGTTACTTTACTCCCTACTACTTCAGTTCATGACCCCTGCCCTACAGCCTTGTGACTGAAATCCCAGTCCTCCAGGGCCTAGAACTCCGGGGCTTCCACCTTTCCTTTACCTGGGAGTCTTCATTAGTAGCACTGATTGTTCAGTTAATTCAGTACGTGAGAGAAAAGAAAACCAGGGCTGGATTTGTATTTCAGCATCCCTGGTCGACTGTGCCCAGACCTGGGTCAAATATGTAATCTTTTTTATTTTTAAATAAGCTTTACTGAGCTTGTCTGTTGTATGAAATACATCTATGAAATAGAGTGAGTATCTATGAAAATCAATTATATTATTAACCCAGATCTGTTCTGTTAGCGTAGCCAGACAGCACCTCCATGGCGTCTCCCTGTCCCTTTCCACCCCAGATTCTGCAGATCTCGAATCCCCAGCAGGAAGGCTCTCAGCTTCCACACAGACACCATACAGAGTTTATGGCTTGGCGTGTGCACACAGATACCATGCAGGGCCTTAGCATGTCCAGACAGATACCATACAGAGTCTATGGCTTAGCGTGTGCACACAGATACCATGCAGGGCCTTAGCATGTCCAGACAGATACCATACAGAGTCTATGGCTTAGCGTGTGCACACAGATACCATGCAGAGTGTCTGGTTGTACATGTGCCAGACCCTACACCTGTTTCCTGCAACAGAAGGCAGTGCTTCAATACCTGAATACAATAACTGCCTCCGTCACAGGGAAATACAGTAAAAACAACAACAATAATAAAAATAGTTTTGTTTTACCTTCTTTTCATACTATTAACATTTACACATTGGCAATATGTTGCGAAAGGTTATTTCAATGCTTGTATATTGTACAAAGGTGTGTACAAAGTCCAAAGTGTTAATATCTAAGACTTTGAAATGGTTTGCGGTCAGCATAATGGGACCATCGTCCCCTCTAGGTTTGGGTAGTTTGGACAGTCAGATGTCGCTGGCCTGCAGAACTGAAAGTACAGTCTTCAACGACTCTCAGGGGGGTTAGCCGACGCGCAGCCTGTTTTAGCCAGCAGGCCGCGCGCTCTCCGGGCTGTCGTAAGGCCCGGTCCAAACTCCGCACCTACGCCCCGCACGTGAGGCTCTGACGGCAGCTGTTTTTGGAAATGCCCTGTCAGGACGGAATAGAGGAAACAGAAAAACGCACGCCATAAGGGAAAATATCTGAGGCTTCCTCTGCATCAGGCAGCGTTTCATCAGCTGATTGGGTTACGAAACGCTCGGATTCAGTTACGAAAGGCTCCGAGAAAAAAGCCTGATTCGATGAGATTCGGGGGCTGGGAAGGAGAAGTAGGGCTTGGGATGGAGTCACTCACGGTTAACGGAGAGGAAAAGGTCACATTCATCAGTAAACAAACTCTTCTTTTACCATAAACACACATCATTCTACTATATATACACTATTTTGGGCTGTGTGCTAATCCCTGAGCAACAGGATCAAGCTTTTGCCTGAACTCTGTGGTAAAATGTGAAAATAAATTGCACATTTAAATTGACTTGCTGGCTCTCGCTAAACTTGTAACACATTTTCTTGTCAAAGAGTCGAAAAAGAATCCTGGTTATTCACCCAAAAAGAATATGATTTCTCCTTTTTATCCAACAGTTTAAATAATTTCTGTCAGACGCGATGAAATGTATTATCCTTCCACAGCCAGAACACTGAATGAATCACAAACAGGCCTCCAGTGATACAGATTTGCGTGTATTTGCTATTTTCGGAGGACACACTGTCCACCATCATCTACTGTACAAACTGAATTATATTAAGCACTGCAATAAGCAGGTCTAGCACATTTACTTAATTTGTAGCAGGTTCTTGATGTAAATTTAGAAAAACTCAAACGGCGACCCAATTCTAAAAACAATTTTCATTCATAAATACATACTTTACGTAAAAACATTGTTATTTAATTCCCATCAAGGAAAAGCTCTTTGTTGGGTCCCTGCCCGGCTGGTGTGAGAAAGCTTCACAGCGGCGATGATAATGTCCTCATTAGCACAGGGACGGGACACTCGCGGTGTCGGTCTGTTCGCCGTTCCCACGCCAACAGCGACAGACACGAGTGACATCAGACGTGCGAGCCTAGCGGGGCAGAGCGAGGCAGTCGGGTTCATCCGTAAGGCGAGGGGAAAGCCAACATCGCCGCGGTCACACGGCGCTCCCTAGACCCAAACCCCCCCCCCCTCCCCCTTTCCTGGGACAGGTGTCTGTCAGAGCCTCGTCTGGGAGCCCCGTCCCCCGCCCCACACTGGGCGGTTTTGTTATTCAGCGGTGGGGGGCAGGCGAGTGAAGGGTGGAGCGCAGCCTTTTTTATGAATGAGGTACTGAAAGGCTACTTGGACGTGCGTGAGCCACGACGAACAAATATTTCGGGTGTTTATTTTTTTCTGGGTCACTTGCTGGACTCCAGAGCGAGCCCAGGGGGCGTCGGAGAGGTCGGAGGTCGGAGGTCAGACAGAAGTCAGGCAGGAAGAGTTACGGCTGAGTGAGCGAGCGAGACTCTTCCAGGCCCAGCTCCGCTCCACCGGCCGTACTTAGTGCACACGTTTCTCAGGCCCGGACTGCGTGCCGCGCGTTGGTTCTGTCCACTCCGCCACAGAGAAGCAGAGCGCTTTGCATCGATGGCAGAAGAAGGCAGCTCTGCTAAATGGATGCGGGCTTAATCAATACAGGAAGCTACATTTCACACAAAGCAATGGGAAGCAATGACTGTGATGTCATATGTGCCCTTGAAGTATGCATCCTGTATATTTGTATTCATATACATATACACAATGTATTTAGATAAACACAAAAATCAACATTTTCTCTGCACTCATACAGATATACACGTACATTTTGTACATGATGAAGCAAAAGTACTTACATTTTTGTGAACATATTGTATGAATTATTATTCATTTGAGCTATTATTTAACTTAAAGGGTAGAATAAAAAAGCTAATTAAAATGCACTAATAGCCCTTAATATATGCCCCAAATATAATACAGAATATTCCATATATTTCGGATTTCATGTACACCATATATTCTTACATTTATCACAAAAAAGTAGAGCTAATTTTAAGTAGGATTGAAAAGTATGTCAAAAAGGTATTTTGTACCAGGCATTACTTCTGTCTAATAGAACACAGCCTGTTTTACTGAAGAAAGGAAAGAGAGTGACAGAGAGATGGAGTGAAAGTCCATGGATGGGGTGCTTGCCTGCTCACCCACCTGGGCGTGCGGGGGGCTCCTATTGGCTGGCCACCATTGCTGATGTCACCAGTGCCTGTCCTTGGGTCCCTGATGTAAGAAATTAGCCAATCAGTGTTGATGCCCTCATCAACATCTCAAGTCAATGTTTGTATCATGTCTGTCTCAAAATTCAGACGTTTTCCATTAATGGTCGACCAATAGGAAGAGTACTGCTGTTGGTTCATTTCCATTTCATACACTGGGATTGTTGGGATTGTTGCTGGTACTTTTGTGTCATGGTTTCTCTTGTTTGTTAGCATTCACTTCTTGCTATAACATTTCTTCATCATATTTTGTCAGAAACTTGACATTTTTTTCTTTGCTTACATCATATATTCAGTCATTACTTGCTGATTTTAATCTTTTATATTATGCTGTAGGACAGAAAAATAAGATATGTCTGCAGAGAACCAACCTATAACGCATATCTTCATAATTCATTATAAACATGTATTAATATATAATGAATACTACTTACTTGCTCTGGGCTACTATCATTTATATATTGCAATACATACAGGTAAAATATGAAGTGTGAAAACACGTACAATCTCTATCAAATATTAAGTCAGAAGTTTGGGGATTATTTTTCCAACTTAACATGTCCATTCTTTCACATTCAACTGTCCACAGATAAATAAAATGTGAGTAAGTGGGGAGGTTGAGTGTTTTATAGCATAACGAGCGATTGTTGTACGGGACACTCACTGCAGTGCCTGTGTTCTTATCTGCACACAGCAGTCAATAAGCACGTGCACCCTATTGCGTTTAAGACGACGCATTAATAATGCACTATGAGTGCGTGGTGAATGCACATGCTTTATGTGCGGCGTTTGATACGCGGCGTGCAGCTACTCGAGAGGAGAGCGCGTCTGCTCCCGAGATGGAGCGCGGGCACCGATCCATCATCCTGCTAAACTAGCGCCAACGAGCCTCCCTGTCTTCAGTGGCATAGATCCCATAAGCACTGTCTACCGTAGGTTCGCCTTGAACCAGGTGTGTGTTGAACCAGGCAGAGCAGGGAAACGACGCGTTGGAGGCCTCACGCCGCACGGAGAAGGAGTTTAAACATGGCGTTCCGTCTTCAGTTCAGTCTTTTGTATTGCCGACGGGCCGTCCTTGCATTCTTTTTGACCGTTTCAGCCATTACCATAGCGATGCTCACGATCGTCCGTGACGGAAAAAGCCGGAATTGTACGCCGACATAATTATCATTGCAGCTAATTATGCTACTGTTACCTGTGCTGGGAGCTGTGCCGACACATCTACAGGGGTGACACATCTTCAGGGGTGACACATCTACAGGGGGGACACATCTACAGGGGGGACACATCTACAGGGGGGACACATCTACAGGGGCGACACATCTACAGGGGTGACACATCTACAGGGGTGACACATCTACAGGGGGGACACATCTACAGGGGGGACACATCTACAGGGGCGACACATCTACAGGGGTGACACATCTACAGGGGGGACACATCTACAGGGGCGACACATCTACAGGGGTGACACATCTACAGGGGGGACACATCTACAGGGGTGACACATCTACAGGGGGGACACATCTACAGGGGTGACACATCTACAGGGGGGACACATCTACAGGGGGGACACATCTACAGGGGCGACACATCTACAGGGGTGACACATCTACAGGGGGGACACATCTACAGGGGTGACACATCTACAGGGGCGACACATCTACAGGGGCGACACATCTACAGGGGGGACACATCTACAGGGGGGACACATCTACAGGGGCGACACATCTACAGGGGGGACACATCTACAGGGGTGATATCCTCCACTCACCCCCATTCAGCCACCATTTTAAAATATACTCGCTCACCTGTGTGAGGTCAGAAAGAGCATAGCCCTAATCACACTGAGACCATCACACAACGCTTAGCACAGGTCTCATATTAACAAAACAGATTACATAAAATAACAGCTGCTACTTAATGTTAAATCAGAAGTTAAACTGCAACCTTAATACACCATTAGGCTATATCACTTCATTTGGTTTTAAAACCATCCCAGCTAAGCATAGATAATCATCACTGTACAGTCTAGTTGGCCTAGCATTAAAATAAATAATCACACATGCACATCCCTGGTATAAAATCTAGCTATGACCAGCTTGAAATGACCAGCTACCAGCTGTTTCAAAACATAGCTTGAGTACGGAACTGGTCTGAACTGGTCAACCAGCTAAACCATGTTGAGCTGAGAGCTGGTCAGAAGTGGTCAACCACCTACCAGCTGTTTCAAAACCTAGCTTGAGTTGTTTTTTTCAGCAGGGATGTAAAATATATAAACCGACAAATCTCCATTTCCACTCCTGTAGGCCGTCTGTGAGTCGCGTTTATCTGTCCCTTTAGTTGGCCTAGGCCTATAGCAGACTCTGTTTTTAATCTTTCGCCCCACAATAAAGCAGGCGGTCTAAGTCACACACACTGCATGATGCTTTATGGGCAGCAGGAGTGACTGCAATTACAACAGCCAGAATGTATTTTAGAACCAGGACCTAAAAGCACCAGCTCTACTTCTGTCTGGCATATGTACACTCACTGAGCACTTTATTAGGTACACCTGTACACCAGCTTGTTAATGCAAATATTTAATCAGCCAATCATGTGGCAGCAACTACAGTACCAGTCAAAAGTTAGGACACACTTAGCCTTTTTCTGCCTTTTATTTATTCATGCTTTATTTCCACTGTTTGTAATCAAACAATTTATATGTGGTCTAAGTGCAGCTTTTATTAAAGGGTATTTTTGTACATTAATGGTCGACCAATAGGAAGAGTACTGCTGTTGGTTCATTTCCATTTCATACACTGGGATTGTTGGGATTGTTGTTGGCATTTTTGTGTCATGGTTTCTCTTGTTTGTTAGCATTCACTTCTTGCTATAATATTTCTTCATCATATTTTGTTAGAAACTTGACATTTTTTTCTTTGCTTACATCATATATTCAGTCATTACTTGCTGATTTTAATCTTTTATATTATGCTGTAGGACAGAAAAATAAGATATGTCTGCAGAGAACCAACCTATAACACATAAGTGAGACAAGTCAATCTCTTGAATGGATCTCTATGGGAACTGGGGGTGGAACAAAATTCAGCTGTAAATTACGCCAAACTTTTGACATGTAATGTAAATGCATAAAAGCATGCAGACGTGGTCAAGAGGTTCAGCTGTTTGTCAGACCAAATATCAGAATGTGACCGTGAAATGGTTGTTGGTGACAGACAGTGGTTTCAGTATCTCCGAAACTGCTGATCTCCTGGGATTTTCACGCACAACAGTCTCTAGAGTTTGCAGAGAATGGTGCAAAAAACAAAAAAAAAACATCCAGTGACCAGCAGTTCTGTGAGCAAAAATGCGCTGTTAACGAAAGATGTCAGAGGAGAAGGGCCAGACTGGTCAAAGCTGACAGGAAGGCGACAGTAACGCAAATAACCACACATTAAAACAGTGGTATGCAGAGCATCTCTGAACACACAACACATCAAACCTCTTACATGGATAGGCTACAGCAGCAGAAGACCAATACGTCTAAAAAATAAGTCAAATAAATACCTAATAAAGTGCTCAGTGAGCGTAAGTACAAATTTAGCACATCGCCGCGCACCGGCCGCTTCCCGATCCATATCAATAAATCCATTATTAGCGTTATCCAGCGTCGCTACGGATGGAATTACGGGTAATGAACACATGTTGTTTCAGCGGCCGTGCTAATATACTCGAGGGGAAATTAGCGAATGTGTGCAGCTAATAACAGGGCTTGCGCTCTGAAATCCACCCAGCGCTCGGAGCGGAGATCACAGCCGGCGATAAGGTTAAACAAACAGCAGCCCTTATCCGCTGCTGCCTTCCCCCAGATCCGCGCTGCTACCGTGCGGAGCTGGATAAATCAATCGGACGCTGGTAATCATCGTTTTCACAGCAGCGTCCAATTAATAGCCAAACCCACCCCCCCACCCCCTCTTCCCCCCTATACTTTTACAAATTACATATACATAATTAAACAAACACACAGGGCCCGAGCAGAAGGCTACTGATCCAGCGCTCTCCGATTTCCCACAACCTCACTGCACTGATCAGGAGGGGACCGGAGCAGGGTGTCTCTCTCTCTCTCTTTCTCTCCCTCCCTCTCTCTTCCCCCTCTCTCTCTCCCCCGCTCTTAATCTCCCTCCCCCTCTCCCTTTCTTCTTTCCTTCTCTCTCTCACTCCTTCTCTTTTGAGCCCTGGCTCCCCGGTCTCTATCTGGGTCTCTCACACACACACTCTGTCTCTCCCCCACCCTCTTCACCTGACTGCCTGTTTCACTAACAGAGACTAACAGTGCTCGGAGCAATGAGAGGGGGCTGTGTCTCATTCAGTCTCTCTCTCTCGCGCGCGCGCCTTCTTTCATGTGACTCCCTAAAAGGCCCGGAGCTGAAAGAGAGGGAATATCTCATTCTCTCTCTCTCTATCACTCCATCTCTGTCTCTGGAGGGCTCTGTCTCTTTGAGAAGGGAAGGAGGGATGTGGGGTTTTCTCTCACGGAGCTGCAGAGATCCCCCCCTCTCCTTTCCTCTCTCTTTTCTCTCTCTTCTCTCGCTCCCTCCCTCTCTCTCTCCCTCTCTTCTCTCTCTCGGGACCCCGTTCTGGATGAAAGCGGGGGTGAAGAAAGTGGGGTGTCCCCCCCACAGGAGGATCTGTGAGGAGCGGAGTGGTGTTTTGGGCCATCGTATGTTTGGCAGAGGGGCGGTCGAGCCCAGCCCGACCCAGGCCAAATGCAGCTGAATGCAGGCGAACGCAGGGCGAACCCAGGCAATGCAGGCAAACACAGGCCAAACCCAGGTCAATGCAGGCCAATGCAGGCTGAACCCAGGCCAATGCAGGCCAACGCAGGCTGAACCCAGGCCAATGCAGGCCAACGCAGGCTGAACCCAGGCCAATGCAGGCCAATGCAGGCTGAACCCAGGCCAATGCATGCCAATGCAGGCTGAACCCAGGCCAATGCAGGCTGAACACAGGTGAACGAGTCTGATCGTTTCATCTCCCCTCCGACTCGACATGGCAGGAATCAAAGCAACAGCCGCACGGCCGCCATCAAAGCACCGGAGAGGGGGGGGAGGGGGGGGGAATCAAACACAGCACAGGCGGGGGGGGAATCAAACACAGCACAGGCGGGGGGGGGGAATCAAACACAGCACAGGCGGGGGGGGGGAATCAAACACAGCACAGGCGGGGGGGAATCAAACACAGCACAGGCGGGGGGGGAATCAAACACAGCACAGGCGGGGGGGGGAATCAAACACAGCACAGGCGGGGGGGGAATCAAACACAGCACAGGCAGGGGGGGGGAATCAAACACAGCACAGGCAGGGGGGGAATCAAACACAGCACAGGCGGGGGGGGATCAAACACAGCACAGGCGGGGGGGGAATCAAACACAGCACAGGCAGGGGGGGGAATCAAACACAGCACAGGCGGGGGGGGGGAATCAAACACAGCACAGGCGGGGGGGAATCAAACACAGCACAGGCGGGGGGGAATCAAACACAGCACAGGCGGGGGGGGGGAATCAAACACAGCACAGGCGGGGGGGGGAATCAAACACAGCACAGGCAGGGGGGGGGATCAAACACAGCACAGGCGGGGGGGGGAATCAAACACAGCACAGGCGGGGGGGGGAATCAAACACAGCACAGGCGGGGGGGGGAATCAAACACAGCACAGGCGGGGGGGGGAATCAAACACGGCACAGGCAGGGGGGGAATCAAACACAGTACAGGCGGGAGGGTGGGAGGGGGCGTCCCAGCTGAGCCTGCCGTGACCAGCATTCCAGCATCGGCTGCTGAACCCCCACCCCTTCCCTGCAAAATGTAACGCCTTCTCAAAAACACAGTGCTAACATGGAATAATAACTACATATCACCAACACCCCCTCACCCTCCACCCCCCCCCCAAACCACAGCTTCCTCCCCCTGTGGTATTTCAGTTGTGGAGGGGGGGTGGGTAAAGGCTTATCAATCCAGAATTTTCCGCGGGTGAGTCTCTCTGAAAAAAAGAAAACTGTGTGACAAACGGGAAGAGGAATGCCCCGCCTCCCTGCCCATCAATCTCTCAGCCCCCGGCTCATGACGGGTCCACTGCCACGCCCAATTCCTCCAGTCCCCCCCAATCACAGAGGGAAGGAGCCAATCAGTGTTCTATAAATATGCGAATAAACCACGTCTCACACTATTAATTAACATAGTGCAGAGTGAATTATGGCAGGAATGGATAATGAAGTTGAACGCTATATATCGCATCAAAAAGATCATTTTTTCCATCCTGTCGAGACCGTTTTTGCATTAGCTGACGGCAGGCTTGACCAGTATATGACGATCTATACACACACAAAGTCAAGGTGTCTGTGTCTGTCATCTACTGACAGGTTGGGTCTTAAAAAGAAAAAGAAAATAATGTACATCATAAAATAATTCAGGGGCCTTTACACCTTAGGGCCGAGAACTACTGGTTTTCCGCCCCGCCCCCCCCCCTTTATCATTAGCATTAATTGTTTGGTTAATTACCCAGGAGAACAGAAAACCAGTGTAGGATTTGTAAGATCTTTACTTTACATTATGCTGTTGCCTTCTACGATCCATCCACTCTTCTGAAATTCAGATGCATTCAGTTTCCGCCATCTTCTGCTTAACTGGTGCCCAAAATAATCTTCATCGATCCGTCTAATAGCAGTGATATCATCCTAGCTCAGCAAGCCATGGATCCCCAACTTACATCTAACCCCTCACCCCCATTGGCCCCCCTCCCCTCCCCTCCAATCACAGAGCCCTCGGTATCATCAAGACAGTTTTCAGTTCTGGAATCTTCCGTTCATTTCCCTGCCGCCGAAGCCAGCCAAAGGCCCAGGCTTCCCCAGGCTTCACGTCTATGAAGCCAAACGACGGTCCGTCCCTAGAAACTGGTGAGCCACAGCCATGAGGGCAGGGGGTTTAACAGTCATTTATACGGGCTCTGGCAAAACCCACACAGATGCAACGTTCCATTCATGTGATATTTGACCACAAAACTATACGCAGGAAAAACAAATGTGCAAAAAAACTAGTTTTATGGCCACAAAGCTCCCGTTTCCCCAATGCGCACAAGCAACAGTGCTGAGGACGTCAACATAAACACAAGAATATAGAGCCAGCCTTCAAAGAAGAGCTGGAAATGTGAGGTAAAAATAGCGGAAGCTAAATAGAACAATGATATAATGTATGTGGCATCCATTTTTAAAAAAAACCCACACTCCAATCAGGCTTTGGGGAAGGGGGCGGGGGAAAATTTCTCTGTCCTCTTTTTCATCCCCACTGCGGAAAATGCGATTACGTTTTGTCCTAAAATCCTTGCGCATACATTATTGTTCCGCCGCAGAACTAAGCCTTCTGCGTGAGCAGCCGTTCTTTTCTCAAGGTATTAGAACAAAGCAGCGGAGATGTACGACCAGAGAGCTGCTGATTTTAATGCATCCTGTAGTGTCCACGGGAGTACAGACACCATCCCCTCAGAAGAAGAGTAAGTCTAAAACTGACAACAGGGACCCGAAGTTTGCTTAGAGGTGACAGAAGGCAATATCCTGCAAATGTGCTCGTTTTTGAGGAAATTATATCCATGAACATTTTTTTGAATAGTGACTTTTGAAAAAGGATTTAACACAGTGTGTCTTGTATAGGCCTACCTTTCTTTGGAACTGGGCTTTTATTTTAACTTTTATTTTAACAATTGACACATTTTAATTATTCTACAGGCGTACTATACTCCCAAACACCCTCTTCCAATACTACAAAAAGGCCTACAAAAAATATCACTCACATATCGAAGAGAGTAAGATGGTGCTCGTACAACACAAACAACACAAACTAACGAGGGCTGCAGCAACGCCGTAGATTTAGTTTTTTCCTTTTAATCACATTGTCATCAAAGAAAATAAAATACTCCTCAACTCCTCCGGGGCGCACAACGAGCGTAAAATAACGGCTCCACGGCCTCCCCGGCTGCACACGCTGTACGGGGGCTGCCACGTTTTTAGCGTTTCATCTCCAGAAATTGAATATTCTCTCTCATCGCTGGCGTGGAGCTATAAGCGCTTGGGGGGAGGCAACAACCACGAATTTCTCTTTAGGAAAGTCGGGATATATTTAGAAAAATATGCCAGGGACATTAAAGTCGAAACTGCAGTATAAAAGCTCCTGACAGTAAGACAAAAAAAACAACGAAAGAAAAATAACTCACCCTCTATAAATCACAACGAGGGCAAAGACAAAATGTTGAAAATGTCTTTAAGAAAAGAAGAGGGAGAGGCGGAGGACGGTCAGTCAAAAGACGATGAAATGTTTACAGGAGATCATCTTTCCAGATGGATGGAAATGCATCCATTCAGCTAATTCGCCGCAAACTTTAATTTGCATTGAGGTAATGACATCGGCAGTAGGCTACCATCTCGCGGTCCAGGTCTTAAAATGGGAAATTAAGGTAGTTATTCACATGCAGGCTTCGGGGTTGGGCATGAAAAATCCGACCAGTTAACATAAACGCGAGGTAATTTGAATCGTATTGCCAAACCGTATTCAGAATCAATCACGCAGTATACGGTGACAACTGGAAAGCAAGCAATTATTTTTAAATAACTTCCAAATTCAATGTAAGATGTTCAGCCATTAGGATGATGCAAGTGTGAATGGAAAGGCTGGGGAGAGAGGTTTGTCAGCTGCTCTCACTGGCTGTACAGCTGCCGCTCGGCTGTCCCACTTGGCTTTGGGCAACGAGCGGCCCGGTGATTTATACCGTGTCATGCACTAATAAGGCTAAAAAGATGTTCGTTTGTCTTCTGCGGCATTTGCCAGAAGATCGATGAACGCTGATTTATTATCGTCTCTTTCACACACGGTGCTATTGAAAGAGAGGGAAATGCCAGCACTGCGCGAAGTACCGAGAAACGCCCTGTCTACCACGCTACCCAACTCGTGTACTTCTATATATCGAAGGCAATATTAATGTAAAATAGTTAAAGTAGAGAGATGGGGAATCAGCGTCCCGTCTATGCAACATGTACAGAGAGACCTCTTCTGTCCAATGCCTGAGTACATATTGAATTTGTTCTCATTGACCCCCTTTTACTTTGAGACATACAGTATGCCTACCATGCAACCCGATGTCACAGGTGGCGCTTTTCAACAGTAGGCCAGCAAGTGCACTCAAAATAAATTACATGTTTCAGTTAATCGTTTTAAAAATAATTCTACAGAATAATGATAAAAAAGCAATTACCAGCTGTGGCTACTGTAACCTCACATGAAAGTTAGTCTGCTTGTCCCCTAATTGGTGGGGAAGAGTTTTTCTATTTTCCCCAGCTCAGCCAAATGCTCCAAACACACCCTATTCTCTACATCTCCACCCCCCAAAACCCAGCATAGCACAAGCTAGTAATAATGGGACAAATCCTAATTTGTACTTCATAAAGGTCACTGAAAAAAACTCATAGCTGTTCAATGGGCTATAGCCTAACATATTGACACATTTTCTTCACAACTGTGATTCATGTTTTCACCAGTTGATTAATTGAACGGAAGCCCATTCATTTATATTGCGTTGACTCCCGACTGCAGCGAAATGTCATGGGGCCGCAAAGAATTATGGCCGATTCCCTTCAGCAAAGAGTCCGAAGACACGGACCGCAGAGAAGGGCTCATTAAGGGCGGTGTCAAGCCCTCTGACACTCGCACACTTCTTATGTCAGACAACTCTGAACTCGGGTTCACTGGAGCGAGAACACCACACACCACACACTCAAGTGTGTGAGGGTTCGTAGCAGACTTTGGGACAGGGAGAAATTTAAAGAGGTCTGGGTTAGTACACTCTCAGAAATAAAGGCACGAAAAGTGCCTGAAAAGGTACAAATGCTCGTCGCTGGGGCAGAAATTTACTCGTAGCCTGGAATATATAATTCATTGGTAATTTTTTTTACTTGGAAAACATACTCACTTGGACCCAAATAGCACATTACTGTACTTTCAGGTTACATTTGGGAAGTTTGACCCTTGAAGAACAGAAATGTACCTCCACTGTCACCATTTGTTTCCAACACAGGACCTTTGTCATCTGGGCATGGTCATAGTGTATATAATTCTATATAATTAATGGCAATTACATAATACATTTTTGTGCTTCCATTGGTGAGATGTCTGGGTAGCTTTAGAAGTCGGAATTTTCTGCAAAAGTAACAGTATGCAAAGGCTTGAAGCAGCATTTGTTTCATACCTTTTTCTTGCAGAACTGAATTGTCCTGAAGACTTGAAAAGAATAACATCTATTGGCTCAGCTCTCTGTTAGCAGAGATGCTGGGAGCTGGTGTGTGAGCTGGATTGGGAGAATGTATTGATTCCATCGCACCCGTTCTGTAAAAGCACAAAAAAAACCTTCTCAAAGGAGGTTGTTTTTTGACTCCCTGCAATGGACCCTGGTCTTGTTAATGTTTTATTAGAATTCTTGCCTATTCAAGGGGGCCTTTTGTGCCCCTGTCGCAGAAGTTGATGACTGAAGGAACTATCTAAAGGAGTAGAAAGACTGGGACACACAAAGAAGGATCGGCAGGCATCTTTGTGGGGAGTGCTCACGTGGTTTCAGCAGCTGGAGGAAGGAGGATCGCGGAGCGGGCAGCTTCAGCTTGCACCCCTGCTCCTAAAATGGCATTACGGGACTGGAGGGGCGTGGTGGGAGTTGGGGACATTATTAAATTTGGTGGGCCTGTTCCACAGCAGGCTAGCCTGATGGGCACTCATCAGTATTTGTCAATGGGGCTGGGCTATCAGTCAACAGTCGGTTGACAGAAAGATTGGAGACCCCCCCCCCCCCCCCACTGAGAGCCAAGTGTCTCCCCCAACAGGCCGACGACCCGACAGCATCCTCTTGTGCCACGGGGGAAAATTGGGAATTGGGGGGGGTGGGGGTTGAAGGAGGGGGTGGGGGGCTTCTGGCCTGTTGACCGTGGGGTTCCTGAGAGTTGACCTTCCTCTGACCCGGCCCGTGATGAAGTTATCCCCGCTGATGACTTCTCTAGTCTTCACAAAATGGCAGATCCTTGGAAAAGGGGCCCCAACAAAGGGAACTCAGAGAGACGACAGCGATGACGGTATCCAGCATGTGTTTCAAGGGTGAAAAGGAAAAAAAATAAAAATAGTCCCTTCATGAACAAATTTGCCGTGGCGGCTTTTGAAGTAGGCTTTTTTGATATAGGTTCTGGCTGTTACACATTGCACACGTGAAGGACGGTTCTGCCTGCAGAACGGAAAATATCTGCTGCGTGTTACCGTTTGATGTTACTTCTTTCAAGGTGCTTCCTCTGTAAATGATGATATGTAGTTTTTCCATGTTCCTTTTCTTTTATTTTGTATGTTGTAGTCTTGACAGAAAATGTGAAATGACATGCAGTTGAATTAAACAGGATTATGCGTTTTTAGGATGCAACATTAATTGCGTAGAAGAAGTATTGTTAGAAGTATTGTGATGAGGTTTAATTAAATATCATTCATTAAAAATGAATGGATGTTCTCTGAACATTACGAGCTGCTCACATAAATCTGGCTGTAGAACACAGCGATGGTAAAACCACAGAATTCTGTACGGCACTCATGCAGTTTCAAACAATTCCTCAGATCATTTTTTTGTGATCGATATGGTGAAAAGCTTTGGGGAAAGGATAATTACTATTTTTGTAGGATTCGTCTTATTTTCCATAATCCAGATACGAAATTATGTGAAATTGGAGACTGTTGTCTTGGATTCCATTTTGCTGATAGTAATGGATTCCATCTGGACCAAAGAGCCTTCTGGGAGCCATCAGATGGGATTTCACTGATAACACAATACAGGTTCAACAGGCCCAAGACTATGGTGTTATCCACAGCATATCGCTAGCCATCATTAAGACTGTGTAAAACACGTGTGGCTTCATATTATAACGTCCTCACATTTTAACAACACAATGAAATTCTGTGTACAGTTAAAACTGCACCGGATGCTGTCAAGGGTGTTCTTTCAAAAGTACTGTAAATCACAACATCGATTCATTCTCCAAATTTCACCAGCTCCAAGTTGGGTTTTTTGTTTCACTTGGTTTCCAGCAAAGGAGCAGCCTAGCCTAGTGGCTGGAGCCAGGCAGGTTGGTGGTTCAAGCCCCGGTGTAGCCACAATAAGATCCACACAGCTATCGGACCCTTGAATAAGGCCCTAAACCCCATATTGCTCCTGGGGGGATTGTCCCCTGCTTAGTCTAATCAACTGTAAATTGCTTTGGATAAAAATGTCAACGGAATAAAAAATGATGACTAGTTGGGGGTCCATTACTCCTATCAGTGCACAGAAGTTTCCAGAATGTTCTGACCGGAGTTATACAGCCCCTGCTGTGGAGGAGCAGTTCTAGCGCAGATGTTGCAGTGAGAGATTGTCTGATTGTTCGCAGGATGGAGCACGGATTCTGGCCAGAAATTCTCGGCCATTCACCGAGGAAATGAATGGCAGGGCAGGTAGGACCAACTGAACATTTATACAACACTGGGCCTTCAACTTCAACCTTCCATCTGCCCGAATTTCATTTCCTCGCTGCCCTTCTTTTCTAGTGAAAATTAATTGCAAGCTCTACTTAGATGTTTACATGCTGAGCAGAGCAATCATTGCAAGGTAAACTACCAGGAATTTTTCCGAAATATGTCGAGTGTCCCTCCATTTGAAAGGACGCTTGGAGCGACATTATTATATATTATACATTATTATATAATATAGTCTTTGTTAGTCAGACTGGGCCCTATGGTCTCAGGACTGAGCCTCTGCCTCTATGTCAGGAGTTAGCTACAGCCAAGTCTGCAACATGGTGATATCAAATGTCTATCCACAGCTATTAAGCTATTAAGGGTTTTAGCCTGCCATATCCTCCTAAGACCTGTCAATTCATTTCTGTCCCTTGTGAGGGATACACTCACTCTTATTCGCATATATTACAGTATGCTGAAACCTAAACTAAAAGGACATCAGTAATATTTTTAATATTTTCACTTATTTTCACATATTCTTTGTCACCCGAGACACTTGTATTGTGTCAAAAATGTTTAATGTTAACTCGTCTTTTGTCAGGTGTCAGGATATATACGTACGTACAGTAACGGAGCAAAGGAAGTGGTTTCAGCAGTGTGCTTCATCCAAGAGTGGAAGCTGGCACTGATGAAGAAGAAATGGAGTGGAGAGGTGGGGGGGGGGATGAGAGAGATCGCGAGCGCGTTCTCCGTCACGCCGATACCCTTTAATGCCTCCCTTCATCTCGCCGTAATCACTGAGTCTCGTTACGCCCGTCGCAAACACACAGGGTGCCCGCTCACGTTAGCGTCAGGAGACTGCTGTCGTTCCTCGCCCCGTGGTTTAGTCCCCCACTGCCCAGGGCAGCACGGCAGGACATAAGGCGCACGCTGAAGCAGATTTGCACAAGTCATATTCGGCGGCCATTTTGTCCCGTCGAAAACTTCCAATGTACAGACGACACCTGTCGTCTCGGACTGGGGTACTTCAATTATTTCAGGGTGGCGGTAAAGGCAAAATCAGGTGGTCGTGTTCTTAAATCATTTGGTGGCGTGGGGGGGGGGGGGGGGGTGGGTGTTTTTGAGGAGACTTTAAGCGTGTCCACTGAAGAGCAATCTCACCCTGTGACATCGATGTTTTGCCATTCCTTTTCCGCTGTTTTTGATTAGCCATCGGAAGGTCAGAGCAACTGCCCATTATCCCATCAGAGTGTCACATGGTAAAACTCAGTGGTCAAATTTGTACGGGCCGGCTGTCAAGCACAACTCGGCTGTGTTTTCAAAGAAAACAGCAATTTTACAATCAATGTGCCTCTGTGTTTTTGTGCACGGACTACCGATCAGAGACAGCAGAGCCAAATTAGTTTGTGTGCTGTGGGCAGAAGGAGCCTCTAATTCTGGAGTCCTGAGTCAACTCTAATTGCAGACATTTGAGTTTAATGCCTGTCATCTCTCTCTCTCGTTCTCCCTCTCTCTTCTGAGCTCCCGCCATTCCCCCCCTCTCTCTCAATTCAAATAAGCTTTATTGGCATGGCAAGGGTATACTTACATTGCCAAAGGATACACTGACATGACAAACATAACAAATAGGCATTAGCGAATCGAGCTACAATGAACATGCAGAATGAATAAATCTAAATATATATCGACAACACATACAATTTAGTAATGAACTAATTCTCTCTCTCCCTCTCTCTTTCTCTCACGGCGAGTGCATTTAAAACTGTCGGGCTGGGCTGTAAAAGCCGAGAAGCTCCACCACGACAAGCCTCGTTTGCATGTTTCTGAATTCCCATACACTGACCTTGGAAGCGTCTTTCAGGGTTAAATGCTTTGAGTGTAGCAATGTTGGCTTTCTCCCTCTCTTTCCTTCTCTCCCCTTCTCTTAGGGTATGTAGTGGAGAGGAGGCGGGGGGGGGGACTTAGAGGCCACCACAACTAAGTCCAACTAAGTGCAGGCCGCCCACGTGGGGTGAGAGAGATCATGAGAGGCCCTTCATCGGAACGCGCCAAGCGTGAATTATGGGGGTGTTCCTCCATGGGTGACACCGGTCTGAGTGACAGCCAGCAGAGCTTTTCATCCAAAAACTCATAATGTAGCCTCCACTATCTCACCAACAGCACACCTACCCGAAAACTGCCGGAAAACCCTCTCCTAGTCTCCGACGGTCCGGGGAAGGTTTAGAGGTGAGGTGGAGAAGATGGTGTTTGGGAAGGTTTAGAGGTGAGGTGGAGAAGATGGTGTTTGCAGTCTCACAAGCTGTCTCTATCTTTCTCTGCCTTTCTCTCTCTATGGCGCTCCCTCTCTCTCTCTCCCTCCCTCTCTCCTCTCCCTCTTCCCGCCACATCTAGTCTTCAGCCCACGGTACAATAGTTCTTTCGCACCTTGGTGTTCAGTCAGCCAGAAACACACTTCATTTTCGCACCTTGTTAAACCTAATACGCTTTTGCTTCACAGCACAATGGTCAGCGCTAATTACACTTGAAGATAATTAACATCACATTCTGAGCCAAGTTAAGATTTTACTGCTTTGACGGAAGTATGTTTTCCACAAAAGAGTGTTGTTTTGGACTATTTTAAGGAATATAAAAATATATTTACATGTAGTGCGTAAGTATTTGGGTAGTGACAATTTGGCTCTGCATACCAGTTAAACAATGACTACAAGGTTAAAGTGCAGACAGTCAATTTTGAGGGCATTTACATCCATACATCAGCCCCCCCACCAAAAGTAGTTTAGCTTGCCAGCTGTGCATTATTGCTTCATTCATGCACATGAAAGCTAAGAAAAGATCTAGAGATTATTCTAAGTGTGGAATTTGCATTGGGAGTCTGTTGCTTGTCTCTAAACAAGACCAAAAGACCAAAGAAGTGTCAATGCCAGTGAAGCAGCCTGTCATGAGTCTGAATCCAACTGAACATCAGCCTAATTAATCAATTAGTGAATTTGGCTTGGTTGTAGAGTAGTGCTCTTTTGAATTAGACAGACACAGAACATTGTGTAGTCTATTTTTTCCAGAAGAAATAACCCATAATGGAATTGTGCAAGGCATACACAGCGCACATTTGAAGCAGAGCCTGCATATCAGAACTCCATATAAATCTTTTATTGGTATCAAACATCAAACAACGTTTCGATCCACAAAATATAAGCCTAATATAACAAAAAGTTCGATAAAAACCGGCTAGTATATAAAATTCTGAATCCCAACATAAATCACGGAAACCCCAGTAAAGTCATTTGACAGGGTTTTGTACGGTGACCGCTTCTGACGACAATCGGCGCTCTCTCTGTAAGCTTAAATGCGCATTTAAACGATTTACCGGTTACGCCCTGAATTAATGCCACCATGTCGCGATCATAGCGGTAAGTCCGGGCCGTTCACTGCTACCCTTTTCAGGTTACGTCTCACCCGCAGAGTTCCGTGCTGACGTCACCTCAGCCAGTCGCGACCCAACCGTCACCCCTCTGTCGTAGACGCTGAGGTCTCCCCTCGCACCCGTAATTACAGGCAGCGGCGTTTTCATACGCGACTCCGTGTATTCTGGGATGTTGTTTGCTTAATGAATGGATGAGCCACGCCTCTGCGGTGGCCTTGGCTCTGCAAATCTTTGGTGTTTCCCTTGTTTCTGTCCACCACATTTTTATACATATATAGCATTATGCCTATGTGTTTTTTAGAGAAATTGGGTTTGTAAACAGATTTTTTGCGATGCTAATTTGTCTGTGTGTGAGAGAGAGAGATTTTTTAACGTGGATCCCTGTGTAATCTGTCTTTTTCCTTGTTACCTTTGCTTTAGCATTGACTGCATGACTATAGAGGGATTTCAAACTGAACATAGCCAGTGAAAAAGTGAGACTAAAACTGTACACACACACACTCGTAAGCATGCGCACACACACACCAAGGGTCTACAACTATTCGCTAACATGTTTTCCGGGGAATTGAACAATTTAGGAGCACACTAATGCATCCCATTTAGAAGATCCATCCATCCATCCATCCATTATCTGAACCCGCTTATCCTGATCAGGGTGGCAGGGGGGCTGGAGCCTATCCCAGCATACATTAGGCGAAAGGCAGGAATACACCCTGGACAGGTCGCCAGTCTATCTCAGGGCACACACACCATTCACTCACACACTCATACCTACGGGCAATTTAGACTCTCCAATCAGCCTAATGCATGTCTTTGGACTGTGGGAGGAAACCGGAGTACCCGGAGGAAACCCACTCAGACACGGGGAGAACATGCAAACTCCGCACAGAGAGGCCCCGGCCGACGGGGATTCGAACCCAGGACCTCCTTGCTGTGAGGCGGCAGTGCTACCCACTGCACCATCCGTGCCGCCCATTTAGAAGATGCACTCCTAAATTATTTTTCCACTTAGTACACATCCATTTTCAGTGGCAAATGCGTTCAAATGGAAGCACTTCAGAGCCCTGCACATGCGAGTGCACAAAAGAAGCACACACAAAAAGCGCACACAGACACAAACACACAGAAGGGCACACACAAACACACACACGCCAGGCACACATACATACAGTACACACTCACAGACAGCACAAGATATCCATTTCTGTTAGATTAGCCATTTTGTCTTTCAGGCTCCGTTGAGTTGATTTCCTCTGTGGGAGCGATGGAGGAGCTGGGACCGGGAGACAGCGAGTCTGCCGTATTTGTGCCAGATCTCCCTCCTGCCACCAGTTCCATCTCTCTCCACACGGGCGGCGCTCTGGGACACTGCAGACCGGCCTCTGCGTACACGAGCGCACAGTGACTCTGAGACAATGGGGTGCCTAAAATCACTACAGTCTCATTTAAGCAATATGGGGTGGGGGGGAAACATGCTATGGACAACCATACAAACAGCCTTGGTTGTCGTTATAACTTGAGGGTGTGACACCAGCGGTCACTGTCTTGCTCATACCCTAATGTTACCTCTTCCCTAACCTCGCTTACACTTGCCACCCTCATCGTACACTCGTCTCAGTCAACTTAAAAAAAATAAAATAAAAAAGAAATTGTCATCAACTACAATTTCACTGCTTTCACTGCAACTTTGCACCCCACTCTAAGCTTCACTCGTGACCGGTCTGCTTTCCAACAAATTAACCCTCACTTTTCTGGCACACCCACTTGTACTTGGAATTCACTTTTCTTGAAATTGCGAGTGAGTGTGAAGTATATGTGTAAACCTGTTGCCCTGTATTGTGTGTTCTCGAGCTTTAAACACAGCCTTGTTGCCCAGGCTAAAAGATAAAGGCCCCATTTATTCTCCCCTTCCCTGCAGCCACCAGAACAAACCAACTGCACTCTGTTCCACTCGCCTCCCCCGCGGTCGTTAAAACGAATCAGAGACACCCCTCCCTTGCCCTCCCGCAGATCTCATTCAGACGCAGACTGCAGTCCATCCTAATCTTGTTCTTCTCTGAAGCCCTGCAGATTGGAGGCTATCCGTCAGCGCGCGCTAACGATCCGCTGGCTGCAGCCAGACCCAAGCTGACTGAGAGGATGACTCACGTGTGTCTACCTCGGCGATAAAAAGAAAAGAAAATCGCATCTCGCGTCCGGGGCTCGGAGATTTATCATACCCCTACCCCGCGCACAGCCGGTTCACAGCATTAAATTCCGTCCGAATTCGGTATTAAAGAATGATGCGCCCTCTGTTGTACGGAGAAATGCCAGGCTCCGTATTTAGACTCGGCATCCGGCTGTGGCGGAATTGAAGCGTCGCTCTTGTCACTGTGGAGGTGCTGGTAATGCGATGTTTAATATTGACAACAGCCACACGTGGCTGCGGGTTCTGATCCATTACGAAAATCTTAATTTCGCTCACCGAGAGGGCCAGAGGTTCTCCCCTCTCCACTCCGTGGCTTTCACCCGCCATTCCATCCGCAGGCAATAATCACCAAATAAATCCCCTAATCTCCTGCTCTTATAATCAATTTGGATCTCATACCAAACAGCTTGTTTCGTGCGCGGTGAATGTTCCTCCTGTTCGTACTCAAGCTGTCACATGAAAAGCCCGTTCCAAGGGCCCGTTCCTGGGCTTGGCCCTTGAACCTGTGATGGTCCCTGTTTATCTGCCTGTGCTCATTTCTCACAGGTGCCTGGTAGGTGGAGGAGAGGGTTGTTGCCACAATTGGGAGCACCTGTGGCCAGTGCTCCCAAAGAGGTTAAGGCAGGGGTGCCCAATGTGTCATGGAGGGTGGAGAGGATGCAAGTTTTTTATTCCAATCAACCATTCCAACCAACCAGCTGATTTCACTGATTAGTTACCACCTCTCTGGTTGAAGGTGTGTTAATTAGTGAAATCAGCTGGTGTAGTGATTGGTTGGAATGTGGTGTAGTGATTGGCTGGAACCTGCATACTCTAGGCCCTCCATGGCATTTGATTGGGCACCACTGGGTTAAGGGAGTTTGAGGGAGTTTTCTCACCACAGATACCTGTCAGTCCCAGTCAGATCAGCATTCCAGGGGATCGGCGGTTTCTGAGATACTCAAACCTATCACCAACAATCTGTTGGTCTGCCACCAACAATCATTCCATGGCCAAAGTCACTTAGATCACATTTTTTCCCCATTCTGATGGTTGATGTGACCATTAACTGAAGCTCCTGAGCCGCATGATTACATGACTGTATGCATTGCACTGCTGCCACACAATTGGCTGATTAGATAATCGCATTGAATTATTAAGTAGGTGTAATAAAGTAAATAAAGTGTGTGACTAATAGTGCCCTGTGAGTATATATAACAAATTATGACAAGTAATTAAATAACTGAACTTTGTGAATGTAGAGAAATCTTATCATACAAATAAATACAGTCATTCCGATTAGAATGCTCTCTCACTCACACACACACACACACAAACACACAGAATAGAATCTCTCACACACACACACACACACACACACAGAATAGACTCTCTCTCACACACACACACACACACACAAACACACAGAATAGACTCTCTCTCTCACACACACACACACACACACACACACACACACACACACACACACACACACACACACACAGAATAGACTCTCTCTCACACACACACACACAGAATAGACTCTCTCACACACACACACACACACACACACACACACACACAAACACACAGAACAGACTGTCTCACACACACACACCACTCTTCAAATTAGAATAAACACCCAGTCCCCAAAAGTTAAAAAGGAGCTTGCCATGCTGTTGGCTGCATTGTTTAGCATGGAGGATGTTGACCTAGCAGTAAGCAGTGGTGATGTACACTCGCTTGTGCCCATTGGGTGAGGACAGGACTCTTGAGCGGATGGAACGAGGAAAGGCCCCCTTAGAGACACTCTTTTTTTTTTAAAAGGTGAAAGGTCAGACAGCTATTAACCACAGCCCAAAGAGCGGGATTAGATTGCTTGGTCCAGTGTCTGGGGGGGAACTGAGGTGTTGTATAGGAAAATGTTGTGTCTGTCTTAGATTACAGCACCGGGGCCTGAGGCCAACATCTTAACAGAAGCGGAGAGGATTCAAACACTTTTTTTCCTCTCGTTCTCTCTCTCTTTCCCCTTTCCCCCTCTCCCCTGTAACAGTGATTCTTCTTGTTTGGGTTACCTGACACCACACCTACAGTGATTTTACCCCTCTGGTAATGGTTAGGGTACTTTCTCTGACAGCATGAGAAGGGAATAGTGATAATCATCTTTTAAAATGCACATTTCCTGCACACACACTCTCCCTCCCTCTCTGTCTCTCTCTCTCCCTCTCTGACTCTCTCCCTCCTCTCTCCCTCTCTAACTCTCTCCCTCCTCTCTCCCTCTCTGTCACTCTCTCTCTCTCTCCTTCTCTCCTGAAAAGCAGAATGCGTAGCATAGGCCCGTCTGTTGTTTTAACCTGGGCCTCCCACGTCCCCTGTGCGGAGGCTTCTCAGTCAGGAGCTACACCCAGCTAGAGCGGATTAGAGAGAGGTTCCAGAAACGTGAAGGGGTCTGCCAGGCCTTTTCGAGAGCCAAGAACAGGTCCCTCGTCGGTGGGTTCAAACCTAGGCGATCTCCCTCCCCATTCTGATCATATTTCATAACAGCAATAACGGGAGTATTAGGAATGAGGAAATGCAGTGTGCTTAGAGGGGCAGGCTTCAAACACCGCCCGCATTTCACCACATTTCATTCGCATGCTAGAAAAGCCGCGCTTTGCATTTTCTTATCCCTGAGAAGCGCAGGTAACGTTCAGTTGTTCACTGGTTGTGTTTGTTTTTATGGAACCGGTGGTGCAGATGACTTGTCCCTCCTTGACCCACATCTACTCTAATAAATAATGCATTGACAGGCCTATTGAAATAACTGACAAGGTTGATGTGATCACAGCTGTACAGTAGCCGCAGAGAACTGTGGGTATGCATTTATCCTGGTTTAAAAAGAAAACAATATGACAAAGGGCAGGTAAGCGCAATTTGCAGGCTGTCTTAACTCCCTCAGCTCGTTGATATGCAGTACGCATTAAGCTCGGTGCGTTTTCTCCGGTCTTTAAAGCACGCGAGGAACCGGAAGAGGATGAATGACTGCTCGGGAGTTGACAGTTTGATTTTTAAAAAGGAAACTGAGGAAGGTAGATGACTGAATCCGTGTGTTTGCGCTCGCCACTCCCGTAAATTTCGCTCTTCTTTCTGTGGGAAGGTTATTAGAAATAGCGACAAAACACAACCTAACTAAATCAGAAAACAGATTAGATGGTTATCAGCCCTCTCGAGTGCTGCTTTACAGCTCTGTTCGCGAGTGGCTTCGCGCCGATCGAGATTATCCTAGTTCAGATCTGCTGTTCTGATCCCTGTTGATCCCCTTGACTGTGAACTGTTATTACTGTGGCTTAATGAGACCCGGGCCCTGGCCTCAAGTTTGCGCTGGCGGTCCGGGAGTGACGGACCAGAGGCTCTCCCTCGCCTCCTCGCCCCACGCCAGATCGCAGTCACGTCTTTTTAAGTTTATTGCGCGGTATCGACAAACGTCTTTGATGTCTAATGCGCCTCCCGCCGCATTAATTATGGATTCCCCCCGGCCGGAACGCGCGCGAGCACCTTCAAACGCTCACATAAAGTGCGGGCTGTCTTTTTACTAGCCTCCGGAATGGCTTCAGGACCGCATATAGGACAGGAGGGATTTAGAAAAGAAACTTATATAGTTGCAGCTATGGCCGTTCCTGTAATATTCAGCGAGATATCTGCTGCTCGGGGGGGCATTAAACAGTCACGTGTGAAAATGTGTAATTTCGTAATGCGATTCATATATATATATATATTTATATATATATATATATAGCCTATAGTCCACGTGCGGTGGGGAAACGGGCACTGCGGAATGACAGACATAGTTAGGATTAGGATAAACCGCCGTGCCCAACACAATGGAGGGGAACAATAAAAAATAAATGACCTAGTTCTTCTCGCTGTTACTAATGTCCGTTATGTAAACTCAGCAGAAATGGGTGCGGCCGTATAAGTACGCGCTTCCCTCTTAAAATAGCGCGTTATTAAATTCATTTATAGCCTAACCGTTAAGACCGCTCACACCAGCTATCTAATTGTTCTAATTGGTTTTTTTCACCCGCTGGTTTGGAGTAGGCTACATGATGCTAACTTTAGAACAGCGAGTGAGTCTTGCCAGTCAACTGGCATTGGCTACAATATTCACACAATGAGGCTCGTCGAATTTAGCCAAACATCGTATAAACAGTGCCAGAGTGGTCATGCTATTGTGATCATTATATATGTAATTTCAACTTTGTTAATCACTGTTTCGTATGCACAAAATGCAATTAACTGAAAAAGTGTTAGCAGTACATTTACAATGACCTTGAGCAATGCAACCCAATAATACTGTAACTAAAATACTCTGAAAAAGAAAAGTCAAGTTAATTTGCTAATGAACCCCAGGGAAAATGTCTGCTCAGCCACCCCAGGTTAATTGCCCTTGCTTTGCTGATTTATCAATGTTAGGCCAAAATCCTTTCTTTAGTTATTGGTACCTTTTAAACAAACATGGATGATTTACGATCAAGCCTAAAGACCTCAGAATTTATGCTCCAGAAATGACGTCTCGTGATAAATAATTTTGCATACTTTTCCTGTTTTCCCCCCAAAAAATAAACTGCTGTAAAACTTTCAAAACTCAGCCGAAGGTTTGCTGTTGCACTTTTGGCATACTTGTGAGTGGTAGTGCCAGTGTGCAGTGGATCACGAGTTAATATACATTACATCATCTTTGAATATGCTATGACAGTTCAGCAATGACATGGTGTGCTCAAACTAGTCGTATCTCTTCTCCATAAATGTGGCTTTCATGGCACTGACAATTAGGTCAGAATCACAAGTTAGTAATGGTTCTTTCTCAGTACCAACAACAGTGCTGTATATAAAGGTTGAGGGCATGTTAAAATCAAAGGTGATCGAATCATACTTTTCCAAAACAAAGAAGAAGAAATCTCATATTTTACTCATATTTTAGATATATATTGTAAAAGTTTGCAGCCTTCGGATTGGCTCATTTTATGGAGGCGCTTGGTCTTAACGCAGTGGTGCCACATGGTTACAGGGGTGGCCTGTAGCGTAGTGGTTAAGGTAAATGACTGGGACATGCAAGGTCAGTGGTTCTAATCCCGGTGTTGCCTTAGTCTAATCAACTGTACGTCACTCTGGATAAGAGTGTCTGCCAAATGCCAATCATGTAATCTAATGTCATGGTTATATAGAACTGGGAGGGGCTGGCAACTCAAATGCAGTAAGCATGCACTCTCTGAAATAAAGGTGTGAAAAGTGCCTAAAAAGGTACAAATGCTTGCCGTTGGGGCAGTACCCTACATGTATATAGAATTGTACCCCAGGCTAGGAATATATAATTAATTTGTACCTTTTTTGTTTGGAAAACATACTCATTTGTACCTAAAGAGAACATTGTTGTAGTTTGCAGGGTACATTTAGGAAATTGAATTCTTGAAGAGCATGAATTTGCCTCCACTGAGAGTTTGACTGGCCATAGCAGCACTACTGGTCTACAGAGTAAACTCAGGATTGCCTAGTGCAGCCATCATCAGACCTGACCCTCAAATCCAAATTTGGCCCCAGGAAATTAGCTGAAAAATTAGTGATTCTGATTGGTCAGACTGTCTTCACACCTGACTGCCAGGTAAAGGAAAGGTGGAAAGGCGCCAGTGTGGCCACAATAGATACACATGTCTATCTGTGCAGCTGATGGGCCCTTGAGCAGGGCCCTTAACCTCCATGCGGGACTGGCCCCTGTTTCGGCTAATCAACTGCGAGTGGCTTTGGATAAAAAGCATCAAAAACAACTGTGATGTAATATTCACTTTGGAAGTGACTCCAGATTAGAGACATTTTTTTGGTTTTGTAAATCTACAGCATCTGACATACCTCTATCAGATGTCAAACAGAAATCAACCAAATGCAAAATTTATTATTTTTCAATGGATTCCTAATATAAATAAACCACGTTATATTGTGAATATGTGATGTCTTCATTAATAATGTTAATTAAAAAATATATAGTGATACATATTTCTCACAGCAGGGCAATACATTCCAGTATATGAAAGTTGTAATACTGTGTATATTTGCCTATATATACTCTGAAGTGTTTTTGAGTGGATCTCAAGTGTGTAGTGTGGAACACAGTTCAGCCTGCTCGCAAAATTTATTCGTAGTCTCACCTCTCAGGGCGAGGGCTAGAATTCAAAAGGCTCCGGTTCTCCCAGCTGTCACCACAGCCCCAGTAATCACGCTCTGAGCGTGAACGGACGGCGAATCCAACGCTGATGTAACACGTATGTAAAAGTGCTCTCGCTGCGCAACAGCCGTCCGTATGACACATTACTTGTTGCGGTCACCGTTTCTAACGGTGCGATTAGTTTAAAAATCAATAAACAGCGTCACCGACTCTGCTATGTGTGATCCCCTCACGTGGTGCAAATTCGTATTTTTTTCACACGTGAAAATCTTTTTACGGATGTTGTAATTGACGACGATTATAGCATTCTCGGGAAATACGAACGCAGGACATGGTTAAGCCACTTAAATCAGGGTCAGTATCAGCGAGAACTTCTTGCATATTGTCTGATGGTATTGTGTGGCACATATGGACACTACCGCCATAAGCCAATCCAGTTATTACTGCACTAAAGCAGCCTATTATGTGATGCATAATAATGTTAAGCCCTTGCACAGACTTATATATTTAATGCTGAAGCATCTTTGTTGCCTCGAAATTGATCAATAGCACTTGATGTTCTGTTGTGGCAAATGACAGGCTGTATGTACTTCTAGTTATATTTAGGCTATAGTATCTATAGAAACTATTGAAGAAATATATCCTGATATAAGATAAAATATTGATTTAAGCCCAAGGATACCAAAAATATTTATATCCAATTTTGTCCACATGGTGCTTGAATGAATGTAATATTTTTAAAAGTGGATATAGTGCATTTAAAAATAGTTCAAGTCAACACTTGATGTTATATAAACTATTATATTTTATAGCACATTTAAAAATAGGTTTCAATATTTCTATTGCTTAGAGTGACGATAACTGATACTACATTGTGCAGTAGTCTATGGGTATTTAAAATATATTTCATGACATTAGAATTTTAGATATGATATGTTATCATATATCATAGATAAATGACTGCCTTACATTACGTTACTGTGGACTTTTGTAAGCAGAGCCCCTATAAACATACACCGATGCACCATTATTGCAATTTCAGCGCATAAATCGACGTGTAAGTTAGTTTACAGTTTTGTGTCATTTCTGTTATGCTTGCCTGTGGGAGTCCCCCTGCAAGGGGCCCCTTTGCAGTATCGTTCCAGTAGTTGGAGTAGTCCGCGAGAGAGAGAGAGAGCGAGAGAGAGAGAGAGAGAGAGAGAGAGAGAGAGAGAGAGAGAGAGAGAGAGAGAGAGAGAGAGAGAGAGAGAGAGAGAAGAGAGAGAGAGAGAGAGAGAGAGAGAGATGAGAGAGAGAGAGAGAGAGAGAGAGAGAGATCTTGGACGGACAGAAGTAGCCAGCTAGTTACGTTAAGTGAATTTTGACACGACAGAACGCGGCGTTTTAGACTGTCACTTTCTGCTCTCTGGATCTCTCTCGTCCGGCTCCGAGAATACCACGTCGATCTTCAGCTTGAAAAACTCAAAAGGCGTTCGCATCAGCTGGCATGAGCTAACCCACCAGACATGGAGACAAAACCTTTCTTGTCACTGGGTAAGTTCTCTCTTTAAAATGTGTTTATAATTATTAATTTGAGATCGCAGCGACTCGCTAAGGCTGGCACGCCTGCCATCGTGGGCAAAAAAAGAAAAGAAAAAGAAATTAGCAACCTTGCTATCGGCGGTGGCTTTCTGTCACGGTCGAAACATTGTGTCTGTCTTAATCAGTTGTCGAAAATAAATGCAAGGATTTGGGATTTTAAAAAGCAGCATTTCTAAGTGTCGTTGGTTGGCACAATAGCCTATGAATATATTGTAGGTAGTTGTAATGAAATGATCATTACAAAACAAAACTTAAGTGGCGAAAGGCTTGTCAAATGGGTAGCACATGCCCCATCGTCTCCTTTTCAGGGCTATCAGAGCCGATGACAGAACACGTTTGATTTCAATGTGACAGTGCTTATTTAAAACAATATTTCTGGTTATTTCTGGCTACGCTGCCTATGCATGCGCACACACGTTAAACGTAAGCTTTCAAATTTTGACTTGAGTAGCTTATGTTAAAATAATGAAATTATGTACATTCTTCGAACCATTTAAATCGAATTTAAACGCGACCGTCGTTATTTGTAGTTAATGTAGCTTTCGGATTATATATTACTAACAGCAATATTTAGAGATTCCGAGCAGCATTGGCGTGCAACTTCTACCCTTGTGCAAATTTTGACTGAAACAGGCTGTGGGATTATTACATAAATATGACCAAACTAGACATAAATAGGGCACGCAGTGAGTTATTATCTACTAAACCATCTGTAATTTGCTATGCTTCAGCTAACGAAATTGCAGATTGATAGCACGCACTGGCATTAGGCAGAACGTTTAATAATCCTATATGCAGGCATGAGAAGAACTTTTTTTTTTTTCAAACAGGGCGCAGAACAGTATGTACTGCTCGCCGACCTGCCCTGTCACTTTCGCCACGGCAAAAAAAAGTCCTGCCGCATGATATTGTTAACACTTGACGCCTTCCATTAACTTGCAAGACGTGGTTGTGTGGGCAACTGTTGGACAAACATTTAGATCTGAAAACACGGTGGAGTTGTGAGCGGGGAAATGTCCTCTCCAGGCGAGTACAAAGTCTGAAAATGAAAACGTGGAAAGGTGTAGAAAGGTTGAGAAGTAGCCTACTTCTGTCACCAAGACAGGACCCCCCTGTTTGCGTGCGCGCTCAAGTTTTATCAATACATTTTGAAATTGTATTTACCACGTGTATTTTCCTCTGGTATTGGACTATAGCGGTAAACGCAACGTAAGCGCTTTTTTGTGCTTAGATACTGCTTTTCTTTCACATTATCCGAACTGATATGATCCGCGTGAATTCAAGCAACGCTGAAACCTCGCAACAACGTTACCGCGGGTCTGGGTGGCTTGCGGTCGGGTTGTAAGGCACTGATAAAATACTCCTTTTGTACTTAACATGAAGTTTTTGTAAACGAAACCAAAATTGGTGTGGTGTACGAATCGTTTTTCACCTTATGCAATATTTGCTTCGTGCACTTAGATAGCGTAGAATGCATCATTATCAAACTTGAATTATGCTTGATTATTAACACACTGCAATACCCAATCTAGTTAGAATTATGCTTGCTTCACGGGCTATTGGAAACTTGCAATGTTCCGTTTTCCTGGCGGGGGAAAAACGTCAATTAAAGTGTGCATGTCGGCAATGTGTCTGTTTCACATTTAAATTGGCTGGCTCAGCTCCGCGCGTCTGCTCAACGCGTCAAAGACTACTATGGCATTTTAGGCAGGAGCAGGAAGAATCACTCCATCAAAAGCCATAGAAAAAAATATACTGTAGAGCCAAGTCTGTTTTTGTCAGTCAAGGGGTCTGCAGTTTTTTCATTCTGGGTGGGGGGAACCTTCCCTCTCTTCCTGCTGAGCTTAAACAAACCTATCCCCCCCCCACGCCCCCCACCCCAACACGGCATGCACACTCTCCAAAAAAGAAATATTTCAAAACTGCAGGCTGGCTTGTTGTTGTGTCTGCTTCCTTTTCACAAAGAGTCGGGTTACACCTTGACACACATCAACGCCGCGGTATGTGGAGGTGTGAGCCGCAAGGGCTGCTGGGATATCCGCCGGGTCTTTTTTTCCCCCTCAGTCCGATACCATGACTGTGTTAATGTGTCTGTTGAGAGCATGCGTTTATGTGGAGCGTGCAGACGTACGGACGGATGCGCGGACAGCCGTCCGGAGCTGCAGCACCCTGTCAGAAAAGCCAGGTTTCCTATGCCCTTTGGAAGGTTCCAGAAATGCAGTAATATGAAAAAGTTCTTCATGGGTTTATGTGCCGTAGCGTTGGGAAGCACTTCAAAATTCTTTAAGGTCAAACACGAAGAGACATGTCAATAAAATCTGTTGTCTGGTATGTTGGGAAGATGCAAAAACCGAAATGCCAATCATTCTGCATGAACTCAGCTTTCCTTTTAAAAATAAAATCAGTGTGTGAGCGAGGAGTTTCTCACATATTCCGCAGCGTGCGTGCGACAGCGAAAAGGTGGTGTTTTTAAGGAGCCTGCAAACGCACAGAATCCCTTCAGATACACCCGAGCTCAGCTGCTGCACAAACGAACAGGCTTTTCACAGGAACAGCGCGTGTGAAAGCCCAAAGCCACGCATTCACAGACCCAGGAGGGCCCCGGGGTCCTCAGCTATCCTGACGGTTCGTTTGGGGTGGCCAGGGAACCGGGGGGCTGGCAGCTCAAATTCTGAGCGGGGACAAAGCTTCTGTATCCATGGGTCAAATTGTTTGAGTTTAAGACCAGCTAATCACAATAATAATACAGTGTGTAGTGTGCATATGGCCCTGATTAGCTCACTGAGTGTGTTTATAATGTGCTGTATTTGTGTTGTGATTCATCTGTCCAGTGGACAGCATGCTGTAGGAAGAAGCCAGCATTGTTTTCTTCAGTCTCCAGTGAGGTAGACAGAGAGGCCTACCTGAGCTCTTCACTGTAGCAGAATCAGGGACAGCCAGGCCAAACAGGCCGGTGACGAAGCAGCCGAAGCGGGGGCCTAATGTGAGCCCAGGTCGGAGGTTACGGAGCTCCGGCGTGCGGGGAGACGGGCGGAGAGGGAGCCGGAAGTGCTCCGGAACGAGTCGCTGAGGCCGCCCGTCCGGAAGAAACACGGGAATAAGACCGTACAGGACCTGCCAGTCAGCATCATCTCCCTCTCTCTCTCTCTCTCTCTCTCTGTCTCTCTCTCTCTCACTTCCTCTCTTTCTCCCTCTCTCACTCCCTCTCTTCGTCTCTCTCTCTCTCTCAGTCCCTCTCTTCCTCTCTGTCTCGCACTCCCTCTCTCGCTAATGGAGCCAGAGGGAATATCAGCACTGTTAGCGTGGTAAAAAAAAAAAAAGAAATACAAAAAAAGGAGTACGTTTTTATTTTTAGAAGAGTATGAAATGTTTTCATTGTTAGCGCTTTCAACTGAAAAGGCCTGGATAGCTTGAGAACAGGGTGGAATTGGGAGCAAATTGCGATTTTGGTCAGAAATATATTTTATTTGTGTTTTGTTGTGGAGTTTGCTACGCTGAAGGGTACCGCTGTTCCGTTGAGATTTTGACTTCCGTTGTCTTTTTGTTGTTGTTGTTGCATATATCTCTCCCGGTGCTGGCCTCCCCTGAAATTCCAGAAGCTTCCTTTATTGGGGGTAAACACCCTGGTCCCAAAAGGGGGTCGCTGTGACAGAAGGTGTCCAACACCCCCACCCCCCATTGCCATGACGATGTGAATCTCATGGCTTCTCATTTAAGACCGTGAACTTCAAATGGGCGGTGTGTGTGTGTGTGTGTGTGTGGAGGGGGGTCTCCGTCCTGTTGGTGTAATTGTGGATTCTGAGAGAGTTAAGGGGGAACAAAGCTTGGGGTTGGGGGTGGTGCCGTTAAAAGAGGACAAGTTTAGTTTACTGCGCTGCACTTTTGTTTTTCTAAAGTAAGGCTGGGCTCCTCCGCCCGGGACTGCAGCTGTCATTTTTATTGGCCGGGGTTTATAGGGAAAGTTAACGGCTTAAAGGGCCAGCGCTCCTTTTTTCCTCTCTTTCTCCCTCCCTCCCCCGTCATCCTCCCATCAGCCTCCCATATCCTCCAAATCGAAGGAAACCCCCCCCCCCCCCACCTCCTCCTCCTCCTCCTCACATCCTCCGCCAGGAGCTAATGCAGAGCCGTCACACTCCGGGCCGCAAAAAAGGACCCGCCGCGTCCTTTTTAAAGTTAGCCGCCATTACTGGAAGGCCTGACAGACGGCGCTCTGAGAGCTATTTCTGCCCGCGTGCATTAGGCACTTACGGCCCGAGACGTCTCCGGGCCCAGTCCCCGGGAGGATGAGGCTATCCCACCCTGAAACAGAAGCGGCGGCCTCCCGGGTTTTCCAAGAACACGCCGCGGTCGGGGCGGCGGCCGAGCCGTTGTTGATTATCCGCGCCTCGCGCTCCGTGCGAGCGGAAGCGCGTTTCGCCGATAAAAGGGGCGGACCGGACTCCGAACTCCGCACTTTGACCGCGGGTGCGCGGCGCCTTTGAAGCGCTCCGCTCCGTGACCGCGCGGGATGACAGTGGAGCGGTCTCGGTGCGAGCGCTTCCTTCATTTTCATCTTTGCGTTTGTAGGAATAACACCCTGTACGCACGGCTGTGAGAAAATGATTCATTGGATATGCAGAGTATTGAGGATTAAGAGCCGCCTTCACACTTGTACGGGTTTACGGACTAAGTGCTTTCAATAACCAATTGAGCTCTTTCTATTAGATTTGTGTCCAAACCACTCATATGCTTTTCAGCGTAATTTAAGCCTTGGGTAACTCTCCGGTTGGTGTGAAGTGAGGATTGAAAGGTAAAGTGCTGATTAGCTTGTGACAGAGCAGTGGCAGAAACGCTCCTGATGTGAGCAGCGCTGGTCTCTGCGTTTATCTCCTTCAGCTGGCTGGGAGAATAACGCGCTCTGGCAGCCTGCACATGGGTGTGTCCCTAAAAGCTGCTCTTAACATGCCGTCCATCTCAGAAGAGCGTGTGTGTGTGTGTGTGTGTGAGAGAGTGTGTGTATGTGTGTGTGTGTGTGTGTGAGAGAGAGTGCGTGTGTATGTGTCTGAGAGTGTGTGTGTGAGAGTTTTTGTGTGTATGTGTGTGTGTGAGAGAGTGTGTGTGTATGTGTGTGTGAGAGAGAGTGTGTGTATGTGTGTGTGTGTGTGTGTGTATGAAGGTGTGAGATAGGAGTGTGTTCTGCTTGTGTGAGAGAGGTGTAAAGAGCAGTTCAGTGCTCCCTCTCTCAGTGCTTTATTAAACTGTTTTAGGTCGGGTCTGAAAGCAAACAGGGCAGATTTGACACTGACACAAAGGTAGAGATGATTTGACCTCTGTTTATGACCGACCTCACGTGCGTAGCAGTCTGTCTGATTGACTCGTGCGCTACAGTTTGACCTCTTTTTGATAAGCCCAGTCCACCCTGAGCTGAACCGGTGGGTTTTCACAGGGTTATTGTCAAAGGAAGCTCCCCCCCCCCGCCGTGGAAGATGAGCTGTGGTTTGCGACGCCGTCTCTCTTGGCGACGGACGACGTCCCTTATTACCCGTGCGGTGTTGGCGCGTGCCGTTTTTCACACCGCTGTCTGCTGTTACTAACGGCGACGGCCCTGAGGAGGAGGACCTTCGGCGGCACTCCGTCTGTCACTTCGCGGGGCGAGAGGCGCGCGGTCAGAGCCGGTTTCCCTCCACGCCTCCGCACTTCCTGGTAGAGCCGCGCGCCCGGGCGGGGGAGCAGGAAGTGAGGCGGCGGAGAGGGGGCGGGGCTTGTGGTGCGGGGTGCTCCCCCGTCAGACCTCACCTTCCTGCACAGAGCTTCCTGCCCCCTCCCTCTGCACCGCTGCCCCAAACAGGGCACCCTGACTGGCCCACCCCCGCTCATGCCCCAAACAGCAGCCATCGTTCTGAGGCTGCGAAGTTCAAGTTTGTATCGTCGTGCTGGGGCACCCAGGGTTTGGGTTCTGTCCCATGGGGCAGGGGGACTCAGGGTGTGGACCCTGTCCCATGGGGCAGGGGGACTCAGGGTGTGGACCCTGTCCCATGGGGCAGGGGGACTCAGGGTGTGGACCCTGTCCCATGGGGCAGGGGGACTCAGGGTGTGGGTTCTGTCCCATGGGGCAGGGGGACTCAGGGTGTGGGTTCTGTCCCATGGGGCAGGGGGACTCAGGGTGTGGACCCTGTCCCATGGGGCAGGGGGACTCAGGGTTTGGGTTCAGCTCAGGTGCTGGCGTGTCCGACCGCACAGCCGCGCGTGAGGACAGAGAGAGAGCCGCTCTGCGTCTGATCATGTCCCCGCAGCTCTGAAACAGCGCGGCCAGATTAAGGGCTCTCGATCGCCGTTAGGATGAAGTCAGATCCCCACACGCCCGGGAAGGCACCTGGAAGACAGGATCAGCGAGGACACTTTAGATGGTGAAAACACGATTAAGAAACCGGGCGGGGTGTCTTTGAAATTCCAGGCCTCCCGCGGAATGGTGGGCGGAATACGTCGAGTGTACATGTCGATGTTCAGTTAAAAAACCCCTGGGTCATTTCCATCACATCAACAGCTGTAGGTGCGCAGTTTACAGACGGACATGCATTTCTTACTGTCTGAAGCTTAAAAATACTCCTACTCGAAGAGTCCGTTAACGTAGTCGCCACCAGTTCAGATGTGACTCATCGTGCCGAGTTCAGAGTGATTTAGTGCCTTTCTGATGCCTGCGGCCTAACCGTTCCTCTTCCTCCCCTACGCCCATACCCCCTGCCCCCCCCCGCCCCTCTCAGCCCTCAGGCCCTCCCCAGCATGGCCTGCTATAGGAGCCCTGCACACTACAGCGGGACATCTGGTTCCAAATTCTTTCCAGGCTGAAGCAGGGGGTGTGAGCCGAGCCGCCCCCCATCGTAGTGCCCCCAGAGGTGCTGAAAACAGGAGGGGGGGGGGGGGGGGGTGTGGGTGTCACCCAAACCTAGCAGGGTGGGGGTGTGGGTGTCACACTCTTGTGCGTCTGCAAGCACGCGTCGCATCGCCAGCGACGGCCCACGGGGAGAAGGACGGAGGTGCGGTCTGGTCGTCAGGGCGATAAGGTCTTCGCGAGGAGAGCGGCTCGTTCACCCTGGTCTGGGTTTCTCGTGCTCTCCCCCCTGGCCTGGAGAGCGTCAGAGAGGGTGTCGGGCCTGGTGTAGAAGGCTCCTCCGTCTGCTGCCTGTTCCGTGAGTTATGATAAGCCATTGTGCGCATTAAGGGCTTCCAGAAGTTTCTTCTGTGGAAAAAAAAAGTGCCTGACTCAAGCACCCACCGCCCCCACACTTAAACGGCTTCACCTTGTATGAAAGGATAGGTCAGCTAGCGTTAATCACCTAGTCAGTACATTAATGACTCGAGGGATGTCTAACGAGTTGAGTGAGTTATAGGGTGACTGGCTAATGGCTAGACTAAATACATTTAAAATAATGTGTGCTCTAAACGGACAAAGGAATACAGTGATACATATTTGGGCAAATGTGTCAGTGACTGAGGTATGTTCATGACGGGCTGATTTTTGCTAGGTTCCTAGGTTTCGGCTGCTGATTGGCCGTTTTCCCCCTTATCTTTCGTTGTCCTGGGAACGGCCAGTTTTTCACAAAATACATTCACTTCCCCAGCTGACCCTACCTGCTGAGTTGTCCGAATTTGTGTGAATATCCTTACCCTATTCTTCAAGTGAGTCATATTTCCTGTGTTTTGCAGTCAGTGGAATAAATATGTTCATAAAGGAAAGGTGAACAGAATTACTTTCGGACTTTTGTGAATTCATAATTCAATATTAAGAATAACCCGAATTCTTACGAACATTTTAGCGGGTGGATGGAATGCTGAAATGAGCATTTGCATAGATCAGTACTGGTCACCGTGGGTAACCAGGGGTGTGGCTTGTGTAATGGTTGCCAGGTGACATGGCCTAGCGGAGGGAAGTTGTTGCATCCTAAGAGGATGTCTCGCCTCTATAGGAGAGGAACTCTTTCATTTCCTGTCGCTGCAGTAAAGGCTTTGGAGTATTTCTGAGATTGTTCTGGTTTCAGGGAGAAGGTCAGATGCCTTGTCAGACTTTCTAAGACATTGAGTGTTTCTGTTCTCTCTCTCTCCATCTCTCCCTCTCTATCGATCTCTTTCTCTCCCTCTCTCTCTATCGCTCTGTCTCCCTTCCTCCCTCTCTGTTGCAGTCTCTCTCTGTGTTTCGAAATGAAATAGTCTTGTGACTTCAGCTAAATCTGAAGCCCAGAAAGAGTGTTCAGTTGCTGCTCCACCAACACGTCGAGGCAACAGGACCAATTCCGTTCACTTTCGAACGGAGCAGAAGCGTGTCGTTTCAGTGACAACCGTAGACTTAGCATCTCTCTCTCCACCTCTCTTCCTCTCACTCTCACTCTTTCTCTCTTTGGGAGCGAAAGCGTGTTTTTTTCAGCCAGACTCTGTCACCAGTGTAGTGGCCACCGGCGCCCCGCGTGTACACCTGTAAGTTGAAGCGTCGAGTTCAGAGGGTTTCGCTTTAAAAGCCGGTAATGTGAGAAAGGGTCACACCGGAGATAAGATCTAAGATCAGGGGGAAAAGAAAACTAAACCTACATTTTCAAAAGAAGAAAAAACTAAACGTACATTTCGAGGTTTTGAAGATGAAGGACGCGCTCTTTTGGGGAGACGGAAGGTCGGAGGTCACGGCGAGGTCTTTTACGGCGGGAAAGAATGCGGAGGGGAAAGAGGAGAGCAGCGTTGGGGGGTTAGGTTTACCACTGAGGCTGTATTTTGGGGGTTTGCTTTAGCCTTGAGAATGTGGGGTGGTTTTACTGTTGTTGGAGCAGGGTGGCGTGGGACTCTTGTAGTCCCAGTAAAGGCAGGAGTGCATTGTGGGAGAGGAGGAAAGACCATCACTTACAGCTGTCAAATGCTAAAAGTTCAGTGCACACTGCTGATAAAGGCTAATGATGATGTACTGTACTGGGAATGATCGTGTCTCTCTCACACGAGCACTACACACACAAACACACTCTCTCTCACACACATACACACACACACATCACACAGAAAGAGATATACACATTCACACACTCTTTCTCTCTCACAGACACATACGCAAACACACACACATCATTCAGCGAACAAAGATATGCACACACACATATACAAACACACTCTCTCTCTCATACACGCACCCACACACACAAACATACACACACATCATACATACACACACACACACACACACTTTGATGCACGCAGAACCACACAGACACACACACACACACACACACTTTCTCATTCCCTATCTCGTTGTCCCTTTGAACCGTTGTTGGTGTGTGTGTCTGAGGGGGGTCCCTCAGTAAAGAGAGGGTGGGTTAGGGGTGTGTGTGTGTCTGAGGGGGGTCCCTCAGTAAAGAGAGGGGGGGAGAGGGTGGGTTAGGGGTGTGTGTGTGTCTGAGGGGGTTCCCTCAGTAAAGAGAGGGGGGGAGAGGGTGGGTTAGGGGTGTGTGTGTGTCTGAGGGGGGTCCCTCAGTAAAGAGAGGGGGGGGGGAGGGTGGGTTAGGGGTGTGTGTGCTGGGGGGGCAGGAAGGGAGGGGGTGGAGGGGGGAAGTTCTGGAGCACGACGCCAGAGCGAGCACATCTGGAGCACTTCAGCCAACATTTCTCCCACATCTGGAGAAGTGCGCTGGAATTTAAGGGTCTCTCCTTTGAATCTGTATTTGCGCTCTCTCCCTCTCTCTTCATCTATCTCTCCCTCTCTCCTCCTGCCTCTACTTTCCTCTCTCCCTCCCTCCCTCCCTCCCTTTCTCTCACTCTCAGTCCAAAGACTGTCTTCAGCATGTTCAAAGCTTCCAGCGGTGGTCCTATAAGTAAAGCGGGCTTTCTTTCCGTTGGGGGCTGATCCGTTCCGGACTTTACCGCCAGCCGAATGGCACCCATGCGGGCTGCAGCCCCAGTGAAGTCTGGGTAATTAAGTGTCAGTTAAGAGAGATCAGCCTCCCGGAGAGCCAGACATTGCTGAGCCGTGACAGACCTCTTCATGCAATCGCGTTCAAAAATCCTCCAATTAATACTTTATCAAAAGAATGTTGAAAGCTGACTGAAAGTTGAGTTAGTTAAGCCGGCACAGCAACAAGAAATGTTCACACTTTGGGATTTATTATTATTATAATAATAATGATGATTATTATTATTATTATTGTGGATGTAGTGTGTTGTGAACGCGAGGGACAGCGCCTCCTGCTGTATTTGAATAAAAGCGGTTAGACTCAGACTCGGGCGGGATGTTCAGTGCACTTCAGTTGAACCGAGCACAGCGGCCATGTTCGTCTCCGGAGGCGGTCGGCGTGCGAGCGCGCAGATGACAGAGCTGTTCGTCTCTGGGGGCGTGCGGCGAAGACGAACGGCGTAGGGGGGTGGCGGGGGGGAACTTCAAAAACACGCGCGAGAGCGTCGCACCCCGTCTGAGCGGGGCTGGTGGGCGTCCTAACAACAGCTCCCACGGCTGCACTGGCGGGAACATGCAGAAGCGCTTTCGGGTAAAAGAGCGATCGCCGACCTTCCGTATAGCGCAGCGACGGGGGCGTTGTGACATCGTAGGCGGGCCTGTCACTCAAACGTGCCACCGCTGCCCACGTTAATTCCCCCCGCACTCTTTTTAAACAAATTCTGAATACAGGATGGCAGAGGGGCAGCCTGTAGCCTCGTCGTTAATGTGTATGACTGGGACCTGGTAGGTTGGGGGTTCAAGCCCCGGTGTAGCCACGATAAGATCTGTTGGGCCCTTGGGCAAGGCCCTTAACCCTGCATCCTCCAGTGGGGAATGTCCCTCTACATAGTCTAATCAACTGGATAAATATTATTAAAAGACTGCCTCCAACAGCCTCCTGATACGTGACTTTAGCACTTTAGCATTAGCAGTTAGCATTAGCAGCAGCCTTTCATCTGCTTTTCTGATCCTCGTCCTCCGCCGCTTGGAAACCTGGCTTTCCCTTCCGATGAAGGGATTCTGGGGAACGCCTCTGATCCGCCTGCCGTTCGCACGGCGCCTGGAAGGCCGCGGCCGACAGCGGCGAGCGTAGCGCTGCATGCTAATGCCGGAGCAGCTCCTGATCAAACGCAGGAGAGACTGCGGTGTTGTGCCGATGGCTGATGTGCCGCACAACCCCCCCCTCCCCCCGCTCAGTCAGCACAGACGTTTGTAAACTCTATAGTCTGCCCCGTCCCCCCACAAGAAAGTCTGTGCGGGGGTGTGCGTGTCGGGGAGGAGGTGGCTCGCATTTTCACACGGCTACAGAGAGGGAAGCGGGCGGTTTTTCCGCTGTTGTCACTATCAGGACAAAGTTCGCAGGACCAGGAAGCCCACAGCTAGGCCGCGGGGAAGGAAGAGGGTGGGTGTACGTGCATTTTCCACACCCCTCCGACCCCCTGGCTAATCTCCTATGGCCATTACGTCGGCCCTCCATCCTCCATGCTAACCCCAGTAGGGGCTCAAGCATACTCGGAGAGTATCCCACCTTTTAATTTGCTGGCATGGGTAGCGTGTTTGGGGTCATTGTCTTGCTGCAGGATGAAGCACCAGCCAATGAGGATAGAGAAATTGCTTTGTACACAGCTGGACAAAATATGTCTGAACACCTCCAAATTCATCACACTGCTGCTATCCTCTGTTATGTCATCGATAAAGATGAGTGAGCCCATTCCAGAAGCAGCCATACATCCCCAAGCCTTAACACTACCTCTGTATTTATTCTATATTTCACAGATGAGGGGGGTGGGTGCTTTGGATCATGGGCTGTTCCTTTCTTATGAAACATGTATGCATGTAAACACCATTATGTAAAAGCTGGTTGTAGTTTTGACTCATACTTCACCTCAAAACCAAATGGCTTCAGTATAGTTTTCTAACACATACTTTCACATAGCCTGATGCCGCGTTACTGTGGGGCTTTTCTCCGCGGAAGGATGGAGCTCCCAGCAGGCTCTCTGTGAGAGGGCCGTCTGTCCCGGCTTTGGTGGGCGGGGGAGGAGGGGGGTCTCCTCTCTATATTTCAGGCCCCTGTTAAAGATGGCAGCGGGAGTTCAGACGATGCTGGGGCGCTCAGGTCTCTTCAAGCTTTCGGGGCTTGTTGGGGCTGCGGGGTCTGTAAATGTCACAGAGCGGAGATCCCCCCCCCTCTCCTTTAGACAGGGATAGCCCCCCCCCTCTCCTTTAGACAGGGATAGCCCCCCCCCCCCCACCACATAGACAGTTTGATCCTAATCATCGGCTGATCCGATGCGCTTCCTGCACACAGGGAGCCATTGAGCGGCTGATGCCTGGGTGACCTGCCCCTCCTCACACGCACCACACCCCTCTCTATATGTCACCCCGGGCCCTGCTCTGACCAAGACAATATCCAGCATTCCCCTTCTCCTAACCCCTTAAAGTGTGTGTAACTGCATAGCTTTCTGACTGTGGGGTGGGGGCTTTAGCCTGGGCTGCATGCCTTTCTCCAACTCGTGGTCCTCGAACGCCTCAGTTATCCAACCAATCACTGTCCCCGGACCGGTTGCTTTTGCGTGATGTCATCCTAGATCTCGTTAGAATGCCGATACCTGTCATATATATATGACAGATATAGATTTTGGCTGCCGAGTTCTCAAATTCCTTTTCGGCGAAGGCATTCAAGATGACAATAATTAGCAGCTGCATGGTGTACAAGTTCATTCCACAGAGCTGGTTCCAGAACGTTGATGGCAGCGATTAAATTAGCCTCCTGACTGCGTACGCTGGCTGTCTGACGGCGCGGAGACGTTACTCTCAGTCTTCCCCCTCCACACCGGCGACTTTCGCATTTCACGAGACGTCAGCCCGCATTAGACGCACGTCTCGGTCACAAAGACCTCTTATCTTCAGCCTGTACGTCGGGATTCTTCCTACGTTTATCAGATATCTGTTTGCAATACATTTAATTTCATTAATGATATATGATAAACATGCATTTCAATATGAATTTGAATATTGAAAATATCATTGTTATTTTGTTTGGGACATAATCCAGATGAACACACTCTGAGAAATAAAGTTTAGAAAAAAAAAGTTTTGTACTTCAAGGATCAAATTTCCTAAATGTTCCACGAAAGTACAGCAATGTTCTTTTTGGGGATAAATGAGTATGTTTTCCAAGCAAAAAAGGTACAAATTAATTATATATTGCCGGCTAGGGGTACAATGTCATGTATCAATGGGGTACCGCCCCAGCGACAAGCATTTGTACCTTTTTACACACTTTTCATACCTGTATTTCTGAGAGTGCAGGTATGTGGCACTTTATGATTTAGCGGCTGTCAGTCCTGGCTAATCCCAGGGAAACAGATGTTATTTGTAGTCCGTGTCAGAAGGGTCTGTAAATAAATGTTTTTTCTCGTCACAGCCTAATTAACCGCCTTCTTAATTTGGGCTTTTTGACGCCGAGTGTCATTGTCAACCAGAAACGGGATTCGTTTTCCCGCCCGGGATGAAGGCGGCCGGGAACTTGACGTGACATCGATTAGGCGCGTTCGGGAGTTGTGACAGGCGTGTCGTGGATCCGCCCGTGCGGCTGTAACCGTGGAGACAGAGCGCAGAGAGCGCAGGCCTGCGCAGGCAGCCGCTCTGCCGTTATCTGCGGCTGCAGAGGGCCGCGCTCCGCGGCGTGTCACATCGGTTTTCTGCACGTCCGCATTCCTGCCCCAGTCTGCCACAATACTTTTTTGCGAATTCTATATTTGCCGATTTTATGTGCGCATGGGGCCCTGAATGGAGGTTTCTCTAAAACATTTCAGTGGCCTGTGTGTGTGTGTGTGTGCGATTATTTTTAACTTTATTTGCTTTTACTTATTATGGAGAGTATTATGTTCAAAGCACATTTGGCAGAGTATTCGACAGAGAACATTAGGCTAAGAGAATAGGAAACGCAGAGTATTAGACAGAGGATATTAGACTCACGGAATATTATACGCAGAGAATTAGAGACAGGGTATGTGAAACAGAGTATTAAATAGAGGATATTAGGCTCAGGGAGTATTAGACTCAAAGAATATGAGACACAGAGTATGAAATGAGAATATCGGACGGAGTTGGGTTGCAGTGCGAGACGTGTTGAGCCTGTTGAGTAACAGAGGGTTTCCCCAGCACGAGACACGAGCCCAGGAGCCAGCTGATAGCGTGGAGCGGGGCCAGCTCTCAAGAGCCGGGCCTATCGCTGGGAGCGCAGCTGGGGCTCCCGAGCGTTGAAGTGGCCGGCCGTAGCCTCCGGTGCGCCCGAGCGTCTCTCCGCGCGGATAGCGTTAGCAAGGGCACACTCCGCTAATGTATCCGGGGGCAGAAACCGGGCCTGGATGTTCTGACCAGGCGTCTCACTGAATCTCACGTTTCTCTGCAGAAACCTGTGAAATTCCCCGGGCCGGCAACCGGTGGCCTCCAATACTGTATTTTTGTCTGGTTGGTATTTTTTTGAGCGTCCACAGTTGCGAAGTAGTTGCGACACCAGTTTCACAGAGCGGACTCAGCAAAGTGCCTCTCTACCTCGAGGCCCTACCCCCCCCGCTGTAAAGGGATTATCTCCTTTACTACCCCGCCCCCCCTCCCCCTATCTCACCGTATTCCTGCAACCTCCGCATCCCCACTTCCTGATTGGCTGCGGAGGGGAGGAAACCGTCGATTCTCAGACCACCGATCCGGCTTCTCCTTTCATCTCTGCGATTTCAACTTTATTTTTTTGCTCTTTCTTTCTCTTTTTAAAGACACAGTGCCTACCTGCCCCCGCCCACCTGAATAACAGCTCAGCACACAGATGAAGGGCTCTGCACTGACCCACATCCCCCCAAAATAGACCCCCTGTTTGTTGTGTAAATGACCACATGCTGTAGGAAATGAATCCACCCTGCGCTCCAGCCTCGTCATGTGACTTGACCTAGTTCTGTTCCTCTTCTCTCTCGCTTTCTGTTTCTCTCCTCTCTCTCTCCCATGCTCTTACCCTCTTCTCTCCCTCTGCTTACAGTTCCAGGCACGTGTTATGTTTAGCTCGATATGTAATCTAAGTAAGACTCTTTACTGAATATCTTGTTCTCAATCTATCAGTTCCCAAAGTGCTGTGCTGGGAACTGATACATTTTCATGTTTTCATTCCAACCACAATCCCAGAAATTGTACCCAGTGTTCATTTTTTGTAATCACACTTATTGTTTAAAGGGATTATTTACCATCTTAAGCCACATTATGTCAGAAATAACTATGTGTGTCATGAAGAATACAAGCCCTATTATCACATTATGCTATATTACAAATAATTGCACAAAGAGAGGCAAGAAAATATTGTAACTGATCATATTACGCAGTGGTATGCAAGGGCCAAGTTTGAGAAGCGCTGCCTCAGCAGAAGTAGTGTTATCTTCAGTGAAACGTAGGGCAGGAGCAGCTCACAGTCCTTTACAGTCTGTGGTGGCTGTTTCAGGTGGAGAAGAGTCTGCTAAGACCGCTAAGACCATAGAGTTCAGTCCTCTGTAGTTAGACGTTGGCACATTTTAGTTGACTAAATATATATATATATGTATATATATTTTTTATTATTATTATTTGGTGTACAGTCTACACATCTTTACAATTGGAGAATGTAAGAATCACTTACAACAATGATGCATGAAAATTTAAATGTAAAAATATAGCCGTTCTTTTTCATATACTCCATAGCCAAGGAGCCTCTGGAAATGGGCAAAAGAACCGCATGCGGCTCTGGAGCTGCAGGTTGCCGACCGCTGGTCTAGTGTTAGTCTGGCCTTTGATTCTTTGCTTTTGTGTTTTTTTTGTAAGTCTTTTCGGAAACTTATCGGACAAAACAGGAGGTGTATTTATCGCAGTTTGCCTGTTCCTTCTTGTCAGCGGTTTGGTAGTAAATAAATCCTCAATTAACTTTTTTTCCGTTTTCCTTTTTTCGTCTGTCTGTTTGGCACGGTTGGCAGCTTTGTTGTGGACACAATGGCGGGTTTCTGCGGGCAGCGGACGGCCCTGAGTCACTGGCCTGTGTTTACACTCGGGGCAGCCTGTTCCTCTCATGATCCGCGGGAGGGGGAAGTCATTGGAGAACAATGCGGTCCTCGGGGGGGTGGGGGGGGTTTTGCATGCACTCTGAATTCCAGCACGGGGAGTGTCACGGGCTGCCTCTTACAGCCCCAGCCTGGAGCAGTGTGGCCCTGGAGCTGTTTAGTGTCCCCATAAGACTGGTGTTCAGTCAGGTGTGTGTGCTGCTTAGTGTCCCCAAAAGACTGGTGTTCAGTCAGGTGTGTGTGCTGCTTAGTGTCCCCATAAGACTGGTGTTCAATCAGGTGTGTGTGCTGCTTAGTGTCCCCATAAGACTGGTGTTCAGTCAGGTGTGTGTGCTGCTTAGTGTCCTAGTGTCCCCATAAGACTGGTTCTCAGTCAGTTGTACGTGTGTGTGCAAATGTAAATATACACTCAGTGAGCACTTTATTAGGTAGACCTGTACACCTGCTTGTTAATGCAAATATTTAATCAGCCAATCATGTGGCAGTATCTAAATGCATAAAAGCTTAAAGATGTGGTCAAGAGGTTCAGCTGTTTTTCAGAACAAATGTCAGAATGGGGAATAAATGTGATCTAACTAACACATTGTTAATGGGAGAGGTCAGAGGAGAATGACCAGGCTGGTTAAAGCTGACAGGAAGGTGACAGCAACGCAAATAACATTCAACAGTGGTGTGCAGAGCATCTCTGAACGCACAACGCGTCAAACCTCTTAAGTGGATAGGCTACAGCAGCAGAAGACCAATAATGTAAAAGATTTAAGTCTAATAAATACCTAATAAAGTGCTCACTGAGTGTATGTGTGTGTAGAGATACAGGTGCCCAGGTGTGTGCGTCTCTCTCAGATCAGGGCCCACGCTCTGTTCCCACGAACCCGTGTTGCGCGGGCGGTTGCCCCGGTGACGGCGGGTGAGGGAATCTTTGGCTGCTCAGCGGAATGTGTGGCATGCGGCCATTCCTGAAGAGCGCTAACGGCCCGACACGCTGCCGCCGCCCGCCCGCTCCCCGAGCCCCCACAGCCTGCTGGGAAATCAGAAGAGGGGAGAGGGCTCAGGTGAGCTCCTGGGGAGGTGCCCCACGGGATCATGGGAGCTCCTCCGTCTGCGGCCCAGGACGCGCCGATAAAGCCCACATTTTGGAAAACCGCTACTCAGAAAAATACTCGACTGCAGCTCGGCAGGCCGGGAAACGGGACGGCCGGAAGTGTCCTGAAAAAATCAGACCGCTGAACCGCTCGCTGGCTGAAACGAAAAGGTTGTCGGGAAAACGGGCCGCAATAGTTCGAAGGCTGCCGTGTACAGCACGGGTCTGGGGCGGTGGTTTGGTGAAGCGGATTTCATGCTTAGAGTTGGGTATGAGGAGCAGGAGAGACCCATCGATCTGAGCACAGGGCTCTATGATGCCACAATCCTTCCCAGCATGCTTTGTGCACCCAGTCCGAGCAGCTTGCGTCTCTGGTGATCGCTGTGTTAATTAGGGAGATTAACAGCAACGCTCCTGTGATCTGATTGGTCGGCTCACGCCTGTCACACTAGGGACTGCGGGTTTTATCGATCGCTCGCTATTATTGGTGCCAAACTGATCACACTGAACTTGGGAGGTCAGGACAGGCTGGGGGAGGCCCGGGGTGGCGGGGGTTTCTCAGTTTTCCCACGTTTGATAAGCCCCCATTCCACTCAGTGGAGAGCCAGCTTTCCACAATCAAAGCGCAGTTTGGAATTCAGCTTTCCACACTCAAATTTCACTCCAGAATGCACTGCTCCAAACAGTATCTGCAGTCCGGAATACAGTGTTCCATGCTGGAATTTCTCTCCGGAATGCAGCGTTCCAAACAGAATCTTCAGTCCAGAATACAGTGTTCCACGTCTGGAATTTCACTCCAGAATGCAGCGTTCCAAACGGAATCTGCACTTGTCGCAGTGTGCTGCAGGATAATCCGTTTGTCCGCACGTGGAAGGCTGCCATTCCGACTGAGTCACGCTCCATCTTTGGAAACCTATAACATGGAATTCAATGGAGAGATGTTTTTCTGGGATATGAAATCAGCATCTGGACATTTTTGTTCAGCAACTGGCTTTCAAGGTTACGGTTGGTAACATGTTCATAGCAACAGTAACGTGCTCTTACTGCATATTTAGAACAAATAAATAAGAGGTTTCAGAGAGCGTACAGTAAGATGTGGTTCCCCGTCCTGAAAAGCTACATCTAAGTGAGATTTAAGCACAGCTTACATACATTTCTCTGTAATGGAGGACTGGCTTTTGCACCAAGATTTTTCCCTCTGTTATGGAATTCAAATCGACCGTTTGCCCAGCAAACAGAAGTGTTCAGATTCCGCAGACCGTTGTGCTGCTGTGTGCATCCTGCAGGATTCTGGGCTTTTATGCAAACTGAAGTAACATACTGGGTGTGTGTGGGGCGGGGGGGGGGGGGGTTTGGGGTGTATGTGGGGGGATGTCAGAGTTGGGGGAGGTGGTGGGATGGCCCGGTGAGGAACATGTTAATGCAGCACAAGCAAAATAAAGAAATGATGATACTAATAAGCTGCTTTGTGTGTGAGGCTCTGGGATGATTCTGGAATCTGGGTCAGGCTCAGAGGCAAATATTATTCAGCAGAGAGAGAGCGTGAGAGAGAGAGCGAGAGAGAGAGGGGAGAACAGGAGGGAGAGAGAGGGAGGGAGGGAGAGAGAACTAGAGGGAGACAGGGAGAGACAGAGACAGGGTGAGAGACGAAGGGAGGGATAGAAAGAACGATTGGGCATGGAACACAGATGCGTATGTGTATGTGTGTGTGTGTGTGTGTGAGTGCAGATGCTGGTTTATTGGTGATGGAGGGTGTAAATGTATCTACAGTAGGTATGCTTGGCCAAGTGTGGTTTGAGAGTATGTGTTAGAGAATTTGAGCGTATATGTTGTTAGTGTTGGGGAAATGTGTGTGTGTGTATAAGCCGTAGAGAGAGTATGTGTAGTGAGTGCGTTCGTCTTTGTACAGACTAAGAGAGTGAGTGACTGTGTGTGTGTGGTAGGGTTAGGTGGCATGTGTGTGTTTATTTATGTGGTCGGTGCAGTTTAATGGTTGACTCAATGCTATGACTTTCAATGAGGTGACGGAAAAGTGTCTAGTGATGTTAAGATTTACAGTTTGTTGGTTCAGGTCAAAGTCACCAGTTTTGTATGCTTTGTTCAAATACTTGACCTACTTCAACACTTTGTCTACTGGTTTTTCCTAAAATCGCAAGTAGAAGCATTCTGCTCGTTCCGTACGTCAATTCAAGGTTCTGTGCGATTAAGTGATGTTTATTATTTTTCGGAAATGAAAATTCTACTTCTACTTTTGGCAAATGATCTCGACCACTGTTTACATAATTCAAGGGTGTAATTTAATTGCGGTTTCAGCATATTTCGACTGTCACATCGGAGGTAGGTAGGCCTACTTCACGTTTTGTTTTATTTTTCTAGCGGTTTTTGGACCAGTGCTGTGTTGTGGGGCCTTATGAAGCGTGTAAATAAACTGAAACACATTTACAGGAAAACTTCTCTGAAGACTGAACCCGATGACCAAGCTTTCCTTGGCACCTTTCCCTCCTGGCCCTGTCAGACGGTGTGCATGCCGCACACTAAAGTTGAGAATCTTGGGCTGGAAAAAAGTTATCTCGCTTTTGGTCATGTGACTCCCTCCCGCAGGATGAGAAAATGGAGTGGATTTTTAAACGCTTCCTCATCTCCGGTCCTCGTCAAAGGAACTCCTTTTTCTGCGTGCGCTCAAAGCCTGATCACGCAGATTTAATTACGCCGTTTGCCTGAGGAGCTTTTAAAGACAGGAGAGGGGCAGATCCTTGTTCCCCACCCCCTGGGGATTTCAGACACACAGACGCGAACAGACCCATCTTTCAGACCTCCGCCGTAACCTTGTTACGCGAGCGTCCTCCCGCTGGGTGCTGCGCTCTCTCTCTCTCTCCTCCGTCTCATCACTCCTTCACCTCCTCCACTCGTTTTCCTGTCGGTTCATCATTCTCCTCTTCGCCACGGGCGAGAAAACTCACCCGGAGATTGTCGCCGTTTAGGAAAGCGCACAGCCCGACACATTTCACCCCCGCCCCAGAACAATAAAATCACATAAACATTCAGGTCTCTCTGACGAAAGGAGCCCCATTTTATTTCGGGTTTTCGGTGCAGGTTGATTCAGGGTGAGCATACCTTCTGGGCTGGCTGTCAACCACTGTTAATTCTCTTTATGAGTTCCCAAGCTCACTACCCACAATCCTGTTCTGCGATCTTATTTATTTTATTTTATTTATTTACCAGGGACAGTGCACATTAATCAACATTTTCAGTTTCCACATCAATGTAAACGTGCCAGAGTTAGCTAATGAGTTCATTTTCATCTGTAGTCCCTAATCTGTATGTCATCAACTGTCCCGGCTTGACGTAAATATTTAAGTAACATTTTCCTGCGTGCACCGATTAAATGCGCAGAATGATTGGACAGACCAAACAGTAATATGAACATTGAAAGGTGTGTGTTGGTACCTCTGGCTTCTTGCCTTTGGGCTAGTGGAAAGGTGTCATTTTGGCTTAAAGCACCAGTCATTTCTGAAAGAGCAACCAAAACTGCACAGTTTCCTGCACCTCCTTGTTCCCCCAGTACCAGTATTTCTACATATTTATTCGAAGAAAACTTTTGATGTTGATGTGATTTTGGAAAAGAAGGGCAGAAAATTTTCTTCAGAAATTAACAGCAGTGTCCTAAAGACATCACGTTCCAAAGTTCAAGCATATCTTAAGTGTTTCCAAACAGCTATTGATTTGCAGGAACTAATTCTGCATGTCGTTGGAGTTTTTAAGGCTTTTTGTATCTTAAAGTTAGAAAACTATGAAGCCGTAAGCCTGTCAAAGGCTGTCAGTGTCTCTTTGGGATATGTTCTTTATAGCGCTGATATGTTTTTTTTCCCTTTTTAATCTCTTCGAGGGAGTTTGAGGGGGTTTTACGTGACACGGTTGCAGATACTGCTGAAAAGTACTGGCTTACATAACAATAAGATAGCGAGGGAAAATGCAGCACGAAAAGAAAAATCTAGAAACGATCAGTTACGGGTGGTGGGTTTTAAAAAGGGATTTGCTGGTCCTGCTATTAGCACACTTTCATTCTCCTGGGTTTAAATATTACACAAAAGAAACTGTTCGTTTCATTACTGAGAAACGAAGCAGTGAGATCGGGCGTGGTGGTGAGAAATCTGCCTAACTGCATTCTGTCCTGCTCTTATGAAGCGCTAAGAACACATCACAGTGATTTCATGTGATTCTGTGTTCGAGGAGGTTAGGTACAGCTGTCCGAACGGGGGCGAACACATCGGGGTGATTTCATGTGATTCTGTGTTCGAGGAGGTTAGGTACAGCTGTCCGAACGGGGGCGAACACATCGGGGTGATTTCATGTGATTCTGTGTTCGAGGAGGTTAGGTACAGCTGTCCGAACGGGGGCGAACACATCGGGGTGATTTCATGTGATTCTGTGTTCGAGGAGGTTAGGTACAGCTGTCCGATCTTTAGGGCGCTCGGGGAACAGGACTGGACAAAGAGACTAGGTATGGAGCTCTCAAGTACTTAATTTAGATCAGATACTCGTTTAGAAACCTCCTCGAGCTGACTGCCAATGAGGGGGGGAGTTCTGTAAAAGCACTCCTGCCTGCAGCAGCGATCATTGATGAATTATGTACACAACTTCAAAGTAGAAAGTTGGGAAATTCTCTGCTGAAGGTGCAAAGATTCAAAAACCAAAATATATGTCGATCATAACAAGCATTTTAGTCTTATATTTAGACTTAAAACTATTACTTTTTTTGCAAAATAAGACAGAAAGACAACCAATGAAGTGAGACAGGTTTTCTCATTTCAAGATCTGCAAAATGGGGTAAGATAATGTCACTTGTCAAGCAAAAAGTAACTTTGAAACAAGCCAATATTTTCTACTCCAGCGATAAATAAGAGTTTCCGTAACTAAGGCTAAAACACTTAAGACGGACTTTTTTTTGCAGTGCACTGCTGGTTTGTGTGACACCACATATGGACAAAGTGTGCTGACATAAAATCGGATATCACCGGGGAGAGACGCACGCCTGGGTCTGACGCTGTGTCTGTCGTGGTTCAGCAGTGTGAAACGGGGTTTACACACGTGTCGACCACATCTCAACTGAGCTGCTGCAAGTGAAAAAAACGTTGGAGGATTTAGCACGCTATCAACGACATCACAGGGCTAGCTGTCGGAGCTAACTGGATAATTAACTACATTTAAATGTAAAATCCCTCGAGTGCCCCTGTAAATGTTGTGTAAACTGATGAAATTGTTCCAAATTGAGTTTCGCCTGCTCAGAGGAAGGAAAGGTCTTTGACTGGGAAAGTGTTTTGATGGCTCATTAAAAACGATCCTCATTGCCACGGTGACTCTGTTGAACACTTGCGTAAGGCGAAATAAGTTAATTTGCTGCGCATCAGACGAGAACACACTGTACTTTTTAATCATAAGAGGCTTTCCGTACCGCGTCGTCCAAGCCTCTTTCTGTGGAAATGGAGTGTGCGCTGCAAAAAACTCTGTCTTAACAAGTCTTGTAATGGGACTTCAAATCTTTTTTTTTCTCTCAAGTAGAAAATAGCTGATTTTACGTTACTGTTTTAAGTTATGAAATACGATTTGTAGTCTGATGGCAATAAGGCTAAAATCGTGGTTGAGATTGGCTTATTTTTACGGGATTTTTGGGATTGGACAGTCAGTGAAACGTGTCGATAGCTCAAGGTGCAGGACTATGAATTAATGCATTGCTTTCAGACCAACAGTGGATCAACTAAACAGTTGTGTCAACTCAACAGCTCCTTCTCCAATCATGTCCAGTGTGTTATTTGGCGTTTTCGTTTTTTTATCGCTCTCATATCACTCTGTTCCTCTCCTTCTACAGCTCTCTCTTGGCTGTCTTTTTCTGTTTCTACGAGCTTGTTTCTTTTTTTTTCTCTGCCTTCTGTTTTTGGATTAATGGCACACCGATTCACAGATCTTTACCACCCATGGATCAGCAGTTACAGTGGGCTTAGTGAATAGAGTCAACCGTGCGGATGATTTAGAGATCCGTTAATTCAGCGCAGCATTGATCCACGCGGCCTGCTCAGCCTTGCTGAGCAGAAACTCTCTGGCACATTACCCGCTCCTTCCCAAGAAGAAACTCAATACGAGCTGCAATATGAATCAAAATGGAGGCTGGGAATAAATCATGGCAGCTGTTGTCATAATGTACATATGCAGAGTTACAGCAAAAAAAAAAAAACATTGAGAATTTATGGTAGATATCTTCCGGGCTGAAACACCGCGGCGTGTTCTAGAAGCTGTCGGCGGGGGGGCCGTTCCCAGCGGGGAATGTTGAATTGTGACTTTTCTCTCATTTTAAAATTATGAAAAAATGTTAAAATGTTTTTTAAAGCCCTAAAAGTTGTGAATGAAACCCATTTCGGGCTTATTCTGTGATATATGATTAGCTTTTAGCGGCGTGGTTGAGCGAAAGTCCAAGCAGCTGGGGTTTGTCGGTCTCTGCGTGTTTGTCCTCTAACAGTGTCTCCACAGGAAGTGGGTGTAGAATGCAAGACAGCACCTTCAATTACTAAATGTTAAAGCATTTAAAGAACATTAGTCTTGTTTGTGACAATTTTAGCTGCAAAAATCTACAGTCGACCTTTCAAGATTTTGTTCTTTGAAGTTTTGTTTTCTTTGCTAGCTACTGTAGGGTTCCTTCACTTTAAATTGCGATGGAATGTAAGTCTATGGGCCACTCTCAGGTTTAGGCATGACCGAGTTGTCCTGTGTGAGATTTTCTGAGTACAGCATGTTAATAAATAAAAAAACTCTTCCATCAACACAAAGTAGCAACATGTTTGTTTTCAAATTTAATTATTAAAGTTATGTTATACAATAATCTGTTAGATCCTGAAGTAAATTATTTATCATTTATATAATAAGCATCCATTATACTAATTCTGTAAATTAAATTAAATGAATATGTCATATACAAATATACCATACAGAGTATTGAGACAATGACATGCTTACGTGTGCAAAAACCCCCGAAAAAAAAGAACACACAGTCACACACACACACAGTCACACACACACACAGTCACACACACACACAGGCACACATGCAGTAAGAATAAAGTGCAAAGTGCAAGTCCACTGTTATTTCAGTCTGGGGGTGGGGGGTGGTGGGGGGGGGGGGGGTGGTGGGAGGGTACAGATCGTGCCCAGCAGTCCTGAGGCTTTCGGGTAAAAGCTGTTTCTGAGTCTTTTACAGCACGCTACTGTGTGATTGACATAACCTAATACTATTTTATTTTTTGTATTGGTGTGTTTTTATTGCCGTACTTAAATTTATTTTACTGTTTGCAGTCCTGTAGCACGCCCGTGCGTAAGAGGGCTTCGGTTGTCACCCAGGAGGGAGGCGGTGTTTCGTGTAGTTTCATTTTTCGATGTTTTTTTTTGGTTACGCTCGGTTCTGTTGGCACGCCCTTGAGAGCTGGCGTGTTTCAGTCAACCGTGCTTTGTCGAACCCACAAGTGAGATCTGTGCCTGATTGTGCAGGTGATGTAAGATTGCAGCCTTTTAGACGACGGGGAGCAGCAGCAGTGGGTCACAGAGGCCATTTTGTATGAAGTTCTGACAGGTCCGTGGATGGCACAAGTGGAGCGCTCAACGTTGGCTAAATGTAAATTTCACACCGGTGTTAGAAGTACGTTTTCGCACGGAGCTGAGTAGTTTAACGGAATTTGTGGTTTGGACTGAGACGCTGGGATTCTTCAAGACAGAGCGTAACCACGCCACAACAGTGTGTTGAGCTGGGCGAAAGAGCCTATTGCCCCACATTACTTTGAGAAGTGAGGACCAAGGAATAAATGTGTGTGAACTGGTGAGGGTGGGCGGGGGGCAGCTGTAGTGGGGGTCATTTTGCCTCTTTTTATTGGTCAAGCAGGGTATAGGTTCAATGAACTCTGAAACACCAGATTGGGCCTCTTTCCTGCCTGAGAGAGGGAGAGAGAGAGAGAGAGAGAGGTGTAAAAAGAGAGAAAGTTACTAGAACAGTCCATACCACAGTGGGCTGGGGGGGAGAGAGAGAGAGAGAGAGAGAGAGAAGAAAACTGAGACAAATAGAAAGGCACAGAGAGAGAGGAGGAGAGAGAGTGAGAGAGAGAAACAGAGAGAGAAAAAGCAGTACTGCTGACCTGAGGGATGGACTCTGAGCGCAGGGTCTAACCCTGAGGTCAGAAGTTCCCTCACGTTTAGCTGGGTGTCTGCCTCTGACACCATCTTCTTCCAGATCCAGTGCCCTGCCTGCTCCTGTAACACGGGGGCTGGAATTACACTATTACTTTAAGATGCTCTGGGGCGGGGATGGCTAAATTTTGCCCCTCTACTCCCCTCCTGTCTCCGATTTCTCTCCAGCAGCCTGTAGCCTCGTGGCTAAGGTACGAGACTGGGAGCTGGAAGGTTGGCGGCTCAAGCCCCGGTGTAAGCACAGTGAGATCCACACAGCTGTTGGGCCCTGAACCCCGCATTGTGCTAGTGGGTGGTGAGGGGGTATTCTGTTGGACCGGGGAGTCATTGACATGCCAATTCATTAAAAACCAATGCAAAACGCCTTCTATTAATTACCCTGACCTATTTAAAAATCCACATTCCAGCTGAAAACCAGATGCCTAGCAACCCTGTTCCAGCCCCTCTTTATAATGCTGTACTTTATTCACACTGCTTTTCGACAGCACGGTCGAATTCCCTGAAAGAAACACTCATTAAAAGGGTAAAGAAAAACATGAAAAACAGAAAAGAATTCAAATGTAGCAATGAATGGAGCAGTCTGTCCCTTAATCCCTCTGTATTCCCCAAAGTAAAATGCCAAACAAAAAAGAGATGTTCAACATTTCCACGGTTGTCTGCATGTACAGTAATTATTGCTTTCAGTTTTGCCATTTTAAAAGCGCTATGATGCCTCATTTATAAATGCCGCATGAGGAAAACGTGCGTTCGCGTCCTGCGTTCGAGACACAAAAGTGTTTTTGTAGCTAACGCAACAGTAACCTCGCCTGTTTCAGTTCTTGTCTGCTGTTCTTCTTCTCCAAATTTATTTATGGAAATAATGCTCAGCCTGGGATTAAAAATACCAGGAGAATGACAATAATTGCATTAATTACTTTAGACTCGCTAACCTTTGAGGCTTTCGTCACTAACACGCCCCGTTACTCATCATCCTGTTGTGATGGAAGTGTTTTTTCATCAGGCTGAAATTCATCTTCTGTCCCTGGTGAGCACGTAACATAAGACATAACTTATACATAATTACCAGTCCCTAGCAGTGGTACTGCTAGGGGGCCTGTTGTATTGGAGAAATGCCCACTGTTTGGTATTTTCCAGCGTGGAGATCAGGAGCGTGGGGGTGGGGAGGAGGGCAGAGATTTAAAATGGCACGCAGGTGAGTCATAGCTGTGGAAAGTTACCTGCGCTCATAGCGAGATCCATTCAGAGGCTGCTGAACTTCCTGTTGTGTGGAGCTGTGGTCGGGTTTAAGGTGCTGCCCTTGGTGAGATGCCATGAGACTGTGGTGATGATTGGGTGATGTTGTGTCCTGTGTGTTGTTGGGTGGCTGATCCTGCTAAGGTGTCGTGTTAGCGCACGGATGGGCCCCGTGGTCTGGGATCAACTGTGTCAGTGCGGACTGTGGCCAGTAGGTGATGTGTGAGTGACACTAGCTTCCCTCTGGGATAAGGAGGGTCAGATGGCTGGGACCTGCAGCTCACTGCTCTCTAGTGACCCCTACTGGTTGGTTAGGCACCTGTAGGCTGCTTGCTAAAGCGGCATAAGAAGTGTCTTCCTCACACTCGCTCACTATGGAGAGTGGGCTGCTGTTGTGTGACATTCAACAGAGAAGAGTGTGCTTGTCTATAGGGCATCAGGATACACACACGTACATACAGAGTGCACACTCATAAACAAACGCACATACACACAATCACGCACACTCACACACACAAACACTCACACACACACACACATGCACACACACACACACACTCACACACACAAACACTCACACTCACACACACACACACACACTCACACACACTCACACACACACTCACACACGCACACACTCACACAACACACACACACTCATATACACACACTCACACATACACACATAAGCACACACACTCACACACACAAACACTCACACTCACACACACACACGCACACACACACACACACTCACACACTCACACACACACACACTCACACATACACACATAAGCACACACACTCACACACACAAACACTCACACTCACACACACACACACACACTCACACACACACACACACACTCACACACACAAACACTCACACTCACACACACACGCACACACTCACACACACACTCACACACACACTCACACTCACACTCACACACACACACACACACTCACACTCACACTCACACACAAACACTCACACTCACACACACACACACACACTCACACTCACACACACACACACTCACACACGCACACACACACACACACTCACACACTCACACACACACTCACACACACACTCACACACACACACACACACACACACTCACACACACACACACTCACACACACACTCACACACACACTCACACACTCACACACACACTCACACACACACACACACACACACTCACACACACACACTCACACACACACACACACACACTCACACACACACACACACACACTCACACACACACACTCACACACATTCACTCACACACACTCACACACACACTCACACACACACGCACACACTCACACACTCACACACACACACACACACACTCACACACACACACACACACTCACACACACACTCACACACACACTCACACACTCACACACACACTCACACACACACACACACACACTCACACACACACACTCACACACACACACACACACACACACTCACACTCACACACACACACACACACACACACACACTCACACACACACACACTCACACACACTCACTCACACACACACTCACACACTCACACACTCACACACACACACTCACACGTTGTGGCTTCGTGAGCGCGTGTCAGCACAGGCTCTGTGGCGAGGGTTCAGGGCGAGCTGTCAGGCAGACCTACACCCCCAGTCAGGAGCTCTGCCAGGTGGAGAGACAAGGCGGTGGACGGCAGCCATGTTTTCACAACTCCTGTCTGTGTGTGTGTGTGTGTGGTTTTACTTTGTAAGACCCGTATCCTGTCTGTGTTTTAACACGCAAATTTAAAACAGAAGAACACAATCTTAAATCTTGAGAGAAACCATTGTCTTTTTTTTTTTCTTTTTTTTTTAAGTACTAGACTTCATATATAAATACTTTGCTTACATTGATTAGTAAGTACAGTGCAGTTGAAAGTTGAATGGTCATAAGTTTTGGGTTTGGTTTTGGGTTCAGGTCTGGGTTAATGGTACAGTTGTGGTTTGTTTTAAGGTCATGGTGTGGGTTCGAGCAAAGTTTATTCACGTTAAAAAGTACAGAAACTGCCAACTTGTGTTCCACATTAGTAACGGTTTTCTGTCTTAAAGGCCCACATGAAATTTAAAAAGACATTCACTGTCTAACTCAAGTCATATGTTTGTACACTGAATTAAAAGAAAAAATGAACGTCGCCAGGTTTGAGAGACTAAAATGCATGTCCCTCCAGATTACATTGCAAAACCCCAAAAATAAGTCAAACTCAACAAGTATTTTAGTCTTATATTTAGACTTAAATTCTTACTTCTATTTTTGCTAAATAAGATGAACAGATTGTCAATGAGGTGAGCCACTCATTACAAGATTTGGCATGAAACGAGTCGAGCAAATGTTTTCTATGTGATAAAAAAAGAGCAGTGTCATTGCAAGACTTAAGACTTAAGAGCATTTGTTAGGACATGTCTTTTGCAGTGTAGCTGTAAAATGAGAAGGCGTCTTCACACTCTGAGAAATAAATGTATGAAAAGTGCCTAAAAAGGTACAAATTCTTGTTGTTGGGGCAGTACTCTATAGGTGCATAAACCTGTACCCCCTAGCCAGCAATATATAATTATTTTTTCTGCTTGGAAAACATCCTCATTAGTACCCAAAGAGGACATTACTGTTCTTTCAGGGTACATTTGGGGAATTTGACCCTCGAAGAACACAAACATATCTCCATTGTCACTTTATATTTGAGAGTGCAGGAGAGCTTCAAATTATTCCTGTGACAGACTGAGCATGCTCAGAAGGGTCAAATGAACCTATTCCGCAAGCCCTGCTTCACCCGTTAATCGCAAAGGCTCCTACACACCCACCCATGGTCTCCGTGGTAACCCTATGTCCAGTCACGTTCTAAATGTTCCGCTGGACTCCATGGACTGTTCAGAGACACATTCACTGGTGTGTGAAAGGACAGGACTGCTACTGGTGCACCCAGGCAGTAGGTGTACAAATATCCATTAATATTGTGAGTACATAATTTGTTCTGAGGCCACTTGCGAGACGGCCATTTTCAGAATCACCGTAAAAGTTGAGTCTATCAATCAGCCAGTAATTTCCTGAGAAAAAAAAACACCATAAATGCAAAGACAAAAGCATCAGTGTTGTTTTTTCAGAAATGCAGCGAGTTCCTAGGGTGTCTCCTTTGCGCTTAGCGGCAGTCGCAGTCCCGTTAAAGTGTTAATGGAGAGCACAGTGGGGTCTCCTTCTTGTAGAGCGACCCGGGCATTGAAAGCAGTTGCCATGGAAAACGAGCTGTAGATTGCTGATGCAGAATTCTTTTTTTTTTTTTTTTATCTCTTTCCCAAGAGTTAAGAGAGGGAGATTTCATTCGACAGACAGAACTAGGGACGATGTTTTGCTTTGTTTTAGTGAGACAGGGGGAGGATTTTGGTCTCTCCTCTTATTTACCTCCCAGGCTTTGGAGAGCTACAGTACGGCTGTCATGGAGGATCTTCTGGGGCGGTCGAAGGCAGCTAGTGAAGAACGCTGTCAGTACCATAATTGTTTCTAACGAGCCGCTGTTTGGATACGCGTCCGTTGCGTAAGGGGGATGGAAAAATAAACATGCGCGGCTCGTTTAGCATGATGAAGACGATGAAGACGAACTGGCTGTTCCGCAAACAGAAGGGAGGCCGTGCGAAACAGACGCTGTTTGGCAGAGACACGACTCTGAGGAAGATCAGATTTTTTCTTTTTTTTAAACAGACGCAGGACCTTTGGCTCCGTCCCTGTTAGTTCCCCAGAGAATTCTGGGACATCGTTTGCTGGCCGGAGGACCTTAAACTTGTGACATTGGAATATTCAGAAATCCACAGAGACGGAAGTTTCTGGTCCACTGAGTGCTTATGCAGCTCAGCACTGATGGCAGAATATGGCAGAGCCCGTTACATTCCAGGAACAAAATGGCTTCGACACGATTCCACAGAAGAACCCTTATCTAGTCAAAATGTTCTTTGTCGGGTAAAGCGGAGCTTTCACACTTCGCACCGGTGACAGATGGTTCCATAAAGACTTTAAAAGGGTTCCTCTAGGGAGAGAAACCAAAGAACCCTTTTTTCTGTTGGACAGAAAAGCTCTTGGCCAGGAAGGTCTCTGGAATGGAGGACCTTCTTCGACTCGCCGCCCATGTTCCGGCCCAGAGCGCTGAAGGCGACCGCCGGCGATGGCGGTTGCCGTGACAATCAATGACGGCGCTGTAGGTCGCTGTTTGCATTGTGAAGGCCGGCCCGAGGGTCACGGCCGAGGAGACGTTTATGACACTCGAGATGTATGGAGCTCCTCCACTGAACTTTGACCTTGGGCTTGATCGCCAAGGTAACGAGATACAAGGGCAAGAGCGGACCGGGACAGCTCCACAAAAAGGAGGTGCGGGGGGGGCAACTCCTTACCAACCCCCAATCGGTCATGGGTCTCATAAAGCCTTTCAGATGCGGAGACGTTACTATAACCAATAAAGATGAGCTGGCTACACCCGCCCTCCATCCCTTAGACTCCTCAAAGACCCTGTTTCATTAGCACAAAACCTTTAATGAGGAAAAACCCCAGAATGCCCCAGAACCTTGTGCGCATATCCAGACCTGCTCCGGCGACAGCATCGATTGGCCGCGGGCCAGGGCGTGAAATTCAGTTCCCCCTCAAAAACCTCGACGTGCCGTCACGAAAAAAACAAAAAACGAGCGCGATGCAATTTCGAGGGAAAACAAAGAGGGGAGATCAAACGGCTCTAATCAGGGGTTTGAGCCGAGCCAGAGTCGTAAAGACGAGTGCCAGCAGAAGGGCTCTTTAATAAAGAGAAGACGGATTCAGACGCAGACAGGAAGCCCTGCACATGCAAGCCTCTGCCAGTGGAGCGGTTTCTTCGATGAGCCCTCCAGGCCCGGAGACCTGGCTTGTCTCTCCCTGCGAGAGGCGTCCCCTTTGTTCTGAAGGAGCTTAACATGAAAGCGAAACATTTTTGTTTGTTTTTATTAACAGAATTGCAGGATCCTCACCGGTAGTTAATTATTTTTCTTTTGATAAACAGTGGAGAAAATCTACTTGATCTTAACGCTCGGCTGAAACGTCTGGGATGACAGGGGTTTTTTTCGCCCTCGTCTCCTCCGGGCGGTAAAGAAAGGGGGGCGGGGTCCCGGACAGCGACGTAACGCGGTCCTGCGTACATCCTCGCTGGGAGCTGTCAGTCATGTGCGTGAGTCAGCGTTTCCTCAGACAGCGGTCACGAGGCCAGGGCTTAGGAGGGGCTCCGGTCAGGCTGTCCTCCTACAGGGCTGTTCCGCTCTCCTTCATCCCTCTGCTGCTCAGTCTTCCCTCGATTCACCGTACGCACACTCTCAGAAATAACGTGACGTCAAGCTACATTCACCTTTTTAGGCACTTTTCGTACCTTTATTTCTGAGAGTGTATTTACTCCTTGCCTCCCACATACATACCATCCATCCATCCATTTTTTTAAATCGGTAGTACAACCTGGACAGGTCGCCAATCCATCACAGGGTACACACACCATCCACTCACACACTCATACCTAGGTGCAATTTAGACTGTCCAGTAAGTCTAACCTGCATGTCGTTGGACTGTGGGAGGAAACTGGAGAACTTGGAGGAATCCCACACAGACACGGGGACAACATACAAACTGCACACAGAGAGGCCCTTGTCGGGATTCAAACTTGGTACCTTCTTGCTGTGTCCTTCAAACACCAGTATAACACTGTATTATACACTGAAGTACAGCGTTAGCAGTAGCATTCCGTCTCTGCCAGGGAAACGCCATTTATTTGCTACCCATAATCCCTTGCTTCAGGTTGTTTTATAGCTGTGGGAATGCTTTGAAACCCAGCCAAAGTGCAGCCTGGGAACTGGAGTTTAAATGTGTGTTTTTCTATGAATTTCTAGTTGGTTTCGTCTTGAAGCTTGAGAACTTTGGTTGGCTTTAGATTGAGGTAGAAATCTGAGATGGAGCTCCACACTGTGGGGAGAACGACGGCATACGATGGTTGTAAATGGTAAATGGTTGGCATTTATATAGCGCCTTTATCCAAAGCGCTGTACAATTGATACTTCTCATTCACCCATTCATGCACACACTCACACACCAACGGCGAGTGCAGCTTGTGCGTTGTCATGGTAATGCTCAGTGACATCGCTCTCCCTTCCAACCTTTTAGAGACGGCCACGCCAGGAAAAAGAAATGTAGGATTTGCCAGATCTGAGAGCCAGGGCTAGAGACTGGTCCTATGGGAGGAGAGGGGCAGTCCAAACAGTTTTAGTTTAGTTAGTTTGTTTGCCGTTCTCTTATTGAATAAGTACATTTTCGGTCTTTATATTTGCTTAGTCTTGATTGATGGTATGAGAGCATCACACACACACCTTCTAGCAAAAGTAGGCCGTTATTGAAATGGACTGTCGTGGGGGTGGACTGGTCTTGACATAATCCGGGCCAATGTGTCTAGCCCCCAGTCTGAAAGAGCAGACGGCAGTCAGATGGAGTTAGCAGACCTCTTACACTGATAAGGGGAGTGGTAGTCAGGACACTTTGGGCTATGTGGAACGCAGATGGTCTCATTCACGTAGAGCTGTTGGTCTTCAAAAATGCTGGTCTGCACTCCTTTGGCATTAATAATGTTTTTCCCCAGCTCATTGTTGGAACAGGTCATACTTATTAAATGTTTCTATCCACAGACAAAATCTCCTTAAAGTAGGCTTGGAATCAGTCAACATTTTCCAATACATTTTGGTTAATTTTGGTGGCTGTTGAACTTTCGGGAGTTAAGAATAAGGAAAAATGTTCATGAGGCTTGGGTCTATGCCAGGTTGGCGCTCCTGAACCACAATACTTTTATGACTGGGTGGGTAGAGACTTCCCGAAAAATCTGCCCGACGCTGTAACATGACTTTCACACACACCACTCTTGGAACTGGCAGTGTATTCAGCTTTTTGGCCGTGTGCGTGAGTGGTTTGGTCTTCATTTGGTCCTGAAAAGAAATCTGTGTTTTCCCTGGTTTTCCTCTCTGCTGTTCCGCAGTGTTGTCTAACCCCATACCCCTCACCGATGCTGGTATTTATTAATTTTATTAATTTAATCAAAGCACAGAGGAATGTCTCTTACAGACCTATAATCCCCCCCCCCCTTCCAACCACACACCCCCCAGCAGAAACACAGCAGTCCAGCCAGCTAGCTTATCATGGGGAACTAATTCAATATCCCCGCGCCTGTTTTAAATGTCATCCGCCGAGCTCGTCTGAAGCAGCCTGTTTTTCAGGGTCCGCGTAATGGCACTTTATTGAACTGAGGTTGTCGCTGCCCTTACGAATGATGTCGGCTCGGGACGTAAAGGTCTCGGCGAGGAAGGGAGGCAGAAAAAGACGAGAGTAGGTCCCCCGTTGAGCGCACGCGTCCCACGGAGGAGCCTGAGCGGATGACCAGCCCACCGGGGCTGCGGCGGACCTGGCTGGAGAGAGGGACGTTCCGCTCCAGAAATGTGCTCTTCTGGCTCGACCTTGGGGCTTGTCCCTCTTTGAGCTTTGCTGCCCCCCCCTCGCTACTGCGGTTGGTCTGTTGATGATGATGATGTCATAATGAGGGCTGTGGAGTTTGCTTGCATTGGGTGGGCGTAGGTCACCGGGTGGGGGCGCTGTGGAGACTTGCAGGCTCGCGGGGTGGAGGGGGGCGTAACAGACGCTGGTTTTTACTTTGTCCGTCTTACGTCCTGGTGGTTCACGTCAATGTTGAGGTGGATCGGCGGCTGTAGTCAGGATCGTAGTTGATTACAGCATTTCATTTGTCCCCTGTTGTAGCAGATAATGGCTTCCTTGTTGAGACTGCCCCCACCCAGAAGAGACAGCATGACTGCCTCCCCCAGGCGTGCTGGCTTCATTTGGCATTTGGCCCCCTAACTCGACCCCCTCTAAGGCCCTCGCCCCAGGCAGAGAACTGGGTCCTCTCCTCTGTCTCAGGGTACAGCTGATGGGAGGGGGGGTCAGGGGGGCAGGCACAGCCGTAAATGTGAGAGGTTGGTCGGGCCGTGCCATCGGCGGATGCAGAATGGGGGGGGTGCCGGTGGGGGTGGTATGGTCCTGCTGAATTCTCGGGGAGGGTCACAGGGTTACATTTGACATTTTTGTCATTTGGCAGACGCTTTTAATCCAAAGCAATTTACAAGTGCATAGGTTCTTCCACAAGTTAAAGCATCACATCCATAACTAGTAAAATACACATGAAGTGTTGTTCTAAACATATAGTCATCATAAGTGCAATTCTTTTTTTGGGGGGGGGGGTTAGACAAGAGGGATAGGGATATCAGAAAGGGGGGGGGGGGGGCGGGGGAAATCAGGAGGGGGGACTAAGGTACAGATTGAAAAGGTGTGTTTTTAGTCTGCGTCGAAATTGGAGGAGGGATTCTGCTGTCCTGACAGTGGTAGGCAAGTCATTCCACCACTGAGGAACCAGAACGGAAAACAGGCGTGAACGTGCAGCTCGACCGCCAGGGGAACCATAAGGCGACCAGAGCTGGCAGACCGGAGTGTGCCAGCTGGGGAGTAGGGAGTGATTAATGATACAGGGTTAGCTGTAAGCCGTCCTCATGGTGGAGCCAAAACGGCGTGCCCTCAAACGGGCCCACGGATGCATCTCTCCATGAGAACCTGCTCTTCCGAGCCTCTTCTCCTCTGCTAACGCTAACGTCTCCCTCCCCACACAGGGTTCCTGAAGCCCCAGTGCTCTCTAGCATCACCGCCCCCCCAGCGAGGAAGACCCGGGGAAGTCTGCTCCTGTTTCAGTGGCATGTGCCATCTCCACCAGCGCCGACTGTCCTCAGGTACCGCCCTCCACGACACACACGACTGAGCGAGTTACACCTGTCCCCCCCCAACGGGTGTGTTTTTGTACACATGTAACAGTACCAAGATTTCAAACTCTGAAATTTGGGATGGAAACGTCTCATCTGAGATGAGTTTGAGTTTCAGAGTGCACAAACTGCTGTGAGTGTTGCGGACACTGAGGATTCTGGGAGTTTGAGTTTCCGAGTGCACAAACTGCAGTCAGTGTTGCGGATACTGAGGATTCTGGGAGTTTGAGTTTCAGAGGGCACAAACTAGAGTGACGGTTTGGTTTCCCTCTCTCATGTAATTCTATTTGCTACAGTAGGGCAAGTAACGGGGTGAAAAGAAGCATGTTGTTCATCTGAGCCATCGTTGGTCAAACATACTCAAATGTAAAATGACAGAAAAAAGTGTATGCATGTACCTCACAGTCGGGGTTTGTCTTAGTTCAGCTTTGCTCATACAAATCGTACTTTCGCGAAGCACGATGGAACTTGTTCTTCCTCCACACCTACATGTACCCTGTGATCTAGAGTGAAATCTTGCCCTACAGCTAATTTTGCTATGACCTGTTTTCATGACTTGAGACGTTGTTGTACATGTAACCCTTGACGACAGAGACTATTATTTTCCCCGTGCCAGGCTCCTGGCTCCATCGATTGCAGTCTGAATCCTCTGTGGTTCAGTGATATTAATATAGTTGTGCAGAAATGCACTCTGTGTGGTTTGAGGAGAAAAGCAGACTAGAGAGGTTGAGTCTGTCTCCTCCGCTTGTGGAGATAGCTGTCACATGGTATCCATGGTGAATGGACCGTAGTGATGACATATAAAATAAACAGTGACGGCATTAGTAGTGTGTGTGTTCATAGCGAGCACTGCACAGATCTGCTGATCTCTCTCTGACATGGATGTGTGGATCTAGTGATCAGTGTGCTCTGTGAGGTAGTAAATGTTATGCACGGATCAACGAGTCTCGGTTCTGCGCTCAGTTAATGAGTGCGCGGTCAACGGGCAGATATTTAACAGGCACTTCGTTAATCAGCACTCAGTTCATGGGTGCAGTTAACGAATACACAGTTAACAACCGTACGGTTAATGAGCGCTCAGCTGAAGTTAATGAACACTTGGTTGTAGTCTGCATATTTAACGAGCGCAGTTAATCAGCACTCAGCTGAAGTCTGCACAGTTAATGAACACTTGGTTGTAGTCTGCATATTTAACGAGCGCAGTTAATCAGCACTCAGCTGAAGTCTGCACAGTTAATGAACACTTGGTTGTAGTGTGCATATTTAACGAGCGCAGTTAATCAGCACTCAGCTGAAGTCTGCACAGTTGACAAGCGGAGTTAACCAGCAATCGACTGTAGTGTGCACAGTTAACCAGCACTCGACTGTAGTGTGCACAGTTAACCAGCACTCGACTGTAGTGTGCACAGTTAACCAGCACTCGACTGTAGTGTGCACAGTTAACCAGCACTCGACTGTAGTCTGCACAGTTAACCAGCACTCGACTGTAGTGTGCACAGTTAACCAGCACTCGACTGTAGTGTGCACAGTTAACCAGCACTCGACTGTAGTGTGCACAGTTAACCAGCACTCGACTGTAGTCTGCACAGTTAACCAGCACTCGACTGTAATCTGCACAGTTAACCAGCACTCGACTGTAGTCTGCGCAGTTAATGAGCGCACAGTTAATGAGTGCAGAGTGGTCATTGAGGACACACTTGTCACCGTGGTAACAGGGCTTGTCATTATCTCCAGAGCACCAGTGGTATTGTCATTGTCTTTACGGACGAATGTTTCCCCTCAGCGCTAATGCATGCGAGCAATCGTCTCAAAAATATGCAATCAGTAACGCATGACTCACGTCTGCCCGCGACTGTGGGAAGCCAGGCGCGACCAGATGTAGCATTTCAAAAGCAGTGCCGTGACAATGTGCTTTCACGCATCATCAACCCCATTCAAACTGCTTAAAGACGATGATTAGCCGATTTAGCTAATCTGGCTAATCCGAGACACCTTCTCCTGGGTGTGAACGCTGTTGACCCGTGCCCCTTAGCCCTGTTGGTGATCCCCTGCTGTGTCAGAGTGTCTTAACACCATGTTCTGGAGCAGCTCTGTCAGGGTACAGTGCTTCCACGAAGTCTGCACTGCACACAGAACTAGCGCGATAGCTGCAGAGAAAGGCCTGAGGAGAGAGTTCTGTTGTGTGTCTCGCACACACAGAAACTTTCATCTGTAAACGTGCTTCAACACAGTCTCCAATGCACAAGTACAACTCCTGTCTTCATTCTCTCTTTCCCTCTCTCTCACTCTTACCCTTGCTTCAATTCCCTCTCTCTTTGTCTCTCTGTCTCTCTTCCTCACTCTCTCACTGACTCACTCTTTGTCTCTCTCTCTCTCTCTCTCTCTCTCTCACTCTCTCTCTCTGTTGCTGTTTCAGTTTCTGTGGTTTCATGTCTGCCTCTTCCTGTCTTTTTTCTAGTATTTTCCGCACGGTCCGTCTGCCACTTTGTTTTGTTTCCTGTCCCACGTCTTTCTCTCCTGTCTGTCTGTCTGTCATTCATCATCCCTCCGTCAGGCTCAGTAACGTAAATTCACGTTTCTTTGCCCTGGGTTCAGCAGGCAACACCCCGGTGTGATTCCTCGGCTCCTGTGAGTCCGATGAGCCCTCTTTTCATTTGCTCATTCCACCGATGTCAACGCACGTGACGCAGGTGCCTCACATGTCATGCCAAAGTGAAAGCGAACACCTCCTGCGCCCGCCAAATACTGCTGAGTCCTGACAGCTGACTTGCTTATGTTTTCTGATAATAATAGATGGTTTGATTAAGGCACCAATACAACTTAAAGACCCACAACTTGTGTTGTGTGCAGCATATACCCAAATTTCCTGAAGATGTAGGATGACTCTGACTCAGGGAGTAGGATGGCTCTCACTCGATTGCTCTCAGTGAAGGAATAGTCAATGGCTCTCAGTCAAGGAATAGTCGATTGCTCTCAGTCAAGGAATAGTCAATGGCTCTCAGTCAAGGAATAGTCAATGGCTCTCAGTCAAGGAATAGTCGATTGCTCTCAGTCAAGGAATAGTCGATTGCTCTCAGTCAAGGAATAGTCAATGGCTCTCAGTCAAGGAATAGTCGATTGCTCTCAGTCAAGGAATAGTCAATGGCTCTCAGTCAAGGAATAGTCGATTGCTCTCAGTCAAGGAATAGTCAATGGCTCTCAGTCAAGGAATAGTCAATGGCTCTCAGTCAAGGAATAGTCGATGGCTCTCAGTCAAGGAATAGTCGATGGCTCTCAGTCAAGGAATAGTCGATTGCTCTCAGTCAAGGAATAGTCAATGGCTCTCAGTCAAGGAATAGTCAATGGCTCCCAGTGAAGGAATAGTCAATGGCTCTCAGTCAAGGAATAGTCAATGGCTCTCAGTCAAGGAATAGTCGATTGCTCTCAGTCAAGGAATAGTCAATGGCTCTCAGTGAAGGAATAGTCAATGGCTCTCAGTCAAGGAATAGTCAATGGCTCTCAGTCAAGGAATAGTCGATTGCTCTCAGTCAAGGAATAGTCAATGGCTCTCAGTCAAGGAATAGTCGATTGCTCTCAGTCAAGGAATAGTCGATTGCTCTCAGTCAACGAATAGTCAATGGCTCTCAGTCAAGGAATAGTCAATAGCTCTGAGTTATGGAATAGTCAATAGCTCTCACTCAAGGAGTAGTCGATGACTCTCTCAAAGAATAGTCGATGGCTCTCATTCAAAGAGTAGTCAATAGCTCTCACTCGAAGAGATCGAATAGTAGTCGATAGCTCTCACTTAAGGAGTAGTCGATAGCTCTCACTCGAAGAGTAGTCAATAGCTCTCAATCAAGGAATAGTCGCATAATAAATACGGTGGTGCATTTCCTGTCCTATGTGTGGAGTCTGGATTGTGAACTGAGAGCCACATTTTCCATTCCACTACATACATTAACCACTGTTCAGTTCACATCCAGATAGAAGTCTGTTTTATATTATTTATCTCTTTCGCTCTCCCTCTTGCTCTCTCTCTCGCTCTTTCTCCTCTCTCTCTCTGTCCCACTCTCCCTTTCTCTCGTATCCTTATTCGCATGGAGGTTTATTAGTGTGACAGTATACCGACTGGGCTGTCACAGCATTTGATTTAAAAAAGCATGCACACGCCACACTGCAGAAAATATATCAACAGTTGGCTTTGTTGACCTAGAACAGTCATATAAAAAAGAGCCTTAAAAATAAAGTTCTCTTTCTCCATCTCTCTTCCTCTCCTCCCGCTATTCTTCTACTGTCTGTATGTCAGTCTAAAGCTGTACTCTGTAAAATGCTCAGTGTTAAATCAACGCGTAAAAATTACAATATCTTGTGTTGACTGGACAGCCAGGATTGTTTTAATATCTTGTTTAACAGCTACTCCTGTCCTATATTAAATCTTATGTTTCAGAATGATGTGAGAGGTGTGCCCCTAAACTGGATTAATTTCAGATACAATCGCCAGCCTGTCTGCATCTTTGCAAAGTGCTGAATCACTTCCCATGGACAATATTTCACCATATTCCCTTTCAAGTGCAGTTCTACAGCGCGAGTAAATAAAATCTTTGAAGAATGTTTGACTCGGTCGGACTCAACAAAGCATTTAGAAATGACAGTTGACTCAGTGTAACCTTGGTGCATCCAAGTAAATTGTTTCCCTTGAGTTAATTTTACTAACCTTCAACTCCTTCCAAAAGCTTTTAAATTATTAGTGTGTTATTGGAAACATATGTGACAGCTATGCGGTATAACAAAAAACAAAAAAACATCACTTTTATCACCAGAGTCACTGGAGCCTGATTCTAAGTACTATCCATTGTATAGCTGATGGTTCCTAGGTGAAGCTACAGACATTTCTCGATATCTACCCAGAGCCAAGATGGCGGGCTCCTGGTAGAATCCTGGTCTGCTACTCCTGTTATAATTGATTGAATATAAAAATGAAATATTTTTTGTGGTACGGTTATTTTAATAACAGAGAGCCAGCGTCACCACAGTCTTAAGCCAGTGTGCCTGGCTCTTCCTGGGCAAGGAAAATGTCTGTGCGTTTGGACAGCTCATTAGCCAATAGAGGCCTTTTACATTCAAAGACACCACAGCATTTATGATTGGTTCATGGGCTTGAATGGATGTCCGCTAGTGAAGGAACGAGCGCAACTGAAAGCAAGTGTTGCCTCTTTTACTTTTTAACACACCACCCGCACAGCACTAATAACAGTGTGTGTAATCGCATCACACGACAGACAGAAGCGTGCGCTTAGAAATACCCAACTGTGGAAACTTAGGGAGAACGGAATCGATGGAATAGCTTCTATTGCTTCATAGCGAGAGCAATAACTGTAATTAAGGAGCCTGTAGCCGTAAAGACCTCCCATCACATTCACTGCTTCCAGTCCCTGCTTGTCTTAGCAGCAGCCACAATATCAGCTTGTTGTTGCGGAGCAGAGGATGTTGGGATATCTGCTGAACCTCAAGCTGGCGAGATCCGACACCGTTACTCTGAACTCCAGATCTCCCCCTCGTGTGGTGACAGTTTGGTTTCCTGGTTTCTACATTGTTCGCGTGTTTCCTTTTGTTTTTTGTCTCTTTTTTTTTCCGAAACTAAGCCTGACTACAGAGGAACCGTGAGAAACGCAGCGTCCAGAATTTCTAAACCGTCTCACAGGGAATCGTTTGTTATTTTTCCTAGTGTTGTTTTTCCCCCTGTTTCTCTTTTTTAGCCTCGACAGAGAGAGAAAAAAGTTTTTTGGAAAAGCAGTGTGTGCGAGAGGGAGTTAAAAGAAGGCTTTGAGTGAGCTGTACAATGCGAGGCTTGTGCACCGATTCGCTCTCTCCGAGTAGAGAAATGGAAAAGATTATCCACTGGAATGTCTGGGGTGCCCTCAAACCGGCGAGCCAATGGGAGAGGGCGGGCCTAATTTTTTCCCGATGAACTCAGCCGGTGGAGTGTGATTGGCAGGCCTGAATGCACATGTGGCCCCTGGTTCAGCTCCAAACGACTGGAACTCCCCACTGAACGCAAACATCACGCTTCATTTTTCTTTATTATTTAGAAAAAGTTGGTATGTATTTCTTTGCATATGTGAGTGTGTGCATGTGTGTGTGTGTATGTGTGTGTTCGTGTGTGTGTGTGTGTGCGCGTGTGGCTGCACGCATGTGTGTGCGTGTGTGGGTACACGTGTGTGTGTGTATGTGTGTGTGTGCACGTGTGTACATGCACATGTGTGTGTGAGTGTGCACGTGTGCTTGTGTGTGTGTATATGTGTGTGCGTGTATGTGTGTGTGTGTGTGTGTGTGTGTGTGCACGAGTGTGGGTGTGTGTGTGCACGTGTGCGTGTCTGTGCATGCACGCGTGTTGGTGTGTGTGTGTGCACGCACGTGCATGTGTATGTATGTGTGTGTGCGTGTGTCTTTGTGTGTGTGCACACGTGTGTGTGCGTGTGTGTGTGTGTGTGTCCCTGACATATGTGGCTCTGACACTAAGCAGCGCCCTGGCTCTCCCATAAGGGTAATGTCTGTGCTGTTTCATCCCCTCACTAGACCTGTCCACCCTCACCAGGTGCACCCTCTTCCTGAAATGAATCATATTATTTCCATAGTTTTGGTGAAAGCGTAATACTGTATAATTCATAATAATCACTTCATTGTGCTTCTCTGGCTGAGTGTCCCTCAAGGTCCACTCTGCTCTGCCACCTCTCGTTAATGGGCACCAGTCAGCAGGCAGATCAGCAGAGGAGTGAAGTCTGAGTGTGTGTGTGTGAGTGTGTGTGTGTGTGTGTGTGTCTGCTGGTTTGGTGTGTGAGTGTGTGTGTGTGTGTGTGTGTGTCTGCCGGTTTGGTGTGTGAGTGTGTGTGTGTGTGTGTGTGTCTGCTGGTTTGGTGTGTGAGTGTGTGTGTGTGTGTGTGCTGGTTTGGTGTGTGAGTGTGTGTGTGTGTGTGTGTGTTTGTGTGTGTGTGTCTGCCGGTTTGGTGTGTGTGTTTGTGTGTGTCTGCTGGTTTGGTGTGTGAGTGTGTGTGTGTGTGTGTGTGTCTGCCGGTTTGGTGTGTGAGTGTGTGTGTGTGTGTGTTTGTGTGCGATTGTTTAGCTTGAGTTTTGAGAGTTGAAACCGTATTTCTTGTGGGCCTCGCCATCACATATGCTGCCCCCCCCCCTCGGCACGCTTCCTGCAGAAGGGTTCAGGGGAGGTGAGTGAGGTCACAGCGGGGAGCTCGTTAGCTCAGACGCTCCGCTCCGGAGCTGGAATCTCTCCGCTTCCCGCCGGAATCGCGCGGCGCTCCGGAGCTGATTACCCCAGTTTTCCCCAAACACCGCTGCTCCGCGTGACTTTCTGAACAGAGCCCTCGACCGTGGAGCCTAATAGGTGCTCTTTAAGCGGGCCTTTATCGGTGTTTACGCCCAGCCTCGGACAGTTCCTTTATAATTAAACCTCCGCAGAAAGCCGGCCCTGTCTCTCGCTCAGCGGCAGCTGGCAAACGTCAAACGGTTAATTAGGGACCCAGACACCGGGCCCTTTCTCCCCGCTTTCGTCCGCTCTCCGATAATGTTCTGCCGGAGGTCCTGAAAAGGCGCTTTTCTGCCGAGATTAGCGAATTCCATACGTCTGAAATATAATGGAGGGGGGTTTGGAGACGCGGAACGATCCGGAGACGGGGTGATCTCATCGCGTAACGAGGGCGTCTCGGACAAAGAGGCGGGAGACGGCCGCTCCTCTGTCGCCGTGCCGCACACTGGGGGCTGTGTCCCGGCCCGGCGGAGTCCCGCCTGATTGATGGCGTCCCCCGCTCGCCGTGCCGCTCCGAGTCCTGCCTCGCTGTCTGGGGCTGCGAGACCCCCGCCGTCATCATCGTCAGGAGCGTCACCGTCGTCTTCCTCACCGCCGTCTTCCTCACCGCCGTCTCCATTTCCTGTTCTTTGAGAGGAGAAAGCATCTATTACCCTGCGAAAAACGTCTTGTCTTAAGTGGTTCAGTCTTGCGGAGAGAATTACAACCTTATTTTTTATCTCAAGTCGAAAATATGTGCTTGTTTTAAGTTTAAGCTCGCTTGACAAGTCTTTAGTCAAACTCATGTCAAATCAGTCTCACGGGCAATATTTCATCTTAGCAAAAAAGTTAAAGTCAGAATTTAAGTCTAAATATAAGACTTAACATGCTTGATTATTGAGTATTTACACTCACGGACACCAGTCTCTACAGTTTGTAGAAAATGCTGTGAAACATCCAGTGAGCAGCAGTTCTGTTAATGAGAGAGGTCAGAGGAGAAGGGCCAGACTGGTCAAAGCTGACAGGAAGGTGATAGTATCACAAATAACCGCACATTACAACGGTGGTATGCAGAAGAGCATCTCGGAACAGACAACGGGTCAAACCTCTAAGTGGATAGGCTACAGCGGCAGACTTAATATGTCAAAAATATAAGTTGAACAAATACCTAATAAAGTGCTAACTGAGTGTATGTGATTCTTTTTTTGTTTTTACAGTGTGTCTTTTTAAATTCTAAACTGTAGTTAGATAACAGATATACTAATGTTGACCTCACCATCGATCTGTGCTCAAACATGGCGTTCTTCAGTTTGGCTTGAACTTCCGCTCGCCTGCTACTTCCACTGCAGGTATGTTCTTATCACGGTCGGGGTCTTTAAAGTCTCTCAGGCCCTGCTGAAAGATGTCGAGCGCGCGCTCCAGACGTTATGTAACTGTCTTCGTTTGCATTGGCTTGGTCACATTGGCGG